>NW_026902123.1:0-1247 GCF_033783945.1 Neopsephotus bourkii
TTGCAGTGATTCGGAGAAAACTCCAGGAACAAACTTGCCAACAAAGTTTTCAAGCTGACAAGCAGGTATTCTTTATTGCGGCGCCGGGAGACACGGGGGATAAATCCTCCTAACGTGTGTCCCCGTACTGCTATACAAGCCACCCTTATATAGTCACTGGGCATACATACATATTCATGAGGCTACGTATGGATTACATCATTTTCCAGAGAGTTCCCCGCATGCGTACAGAATTGTGGTGGTGGTCTCTGAGGGTCGGTTACTTCTTCCAACAATCTTCATCACTTCTGGCAGCCTTTGAAGCACGCGCAGTAGATGCTCATACCAGTTTAATTGGTTCGTTAGCACCAGAGACATAATAATCCTCCTATCCTCCTACTTATCAGTTAGTTTAACTGTAGCCCATCCTGGACACCTGCCATTCCCAGATACTCCTTATCCCTGTGTCCTGTTCTTCTAGACTGTTTTTCTTAAAACTAGGCCAACTATAACGATTTATCTTGTGAGAATTCTTAGTATGTTCTCTAGTTGTACTCTGTTTTTTTTCTCTATGTATCCTGCACCTCAGTAATTTTCCATTGCTACTGTTACAAAGCCATCAAACTTAACATTACTTAAAACGTCTTATAAAAGTTTCTATATCCCATTTTGTGATTTTGTGCCCCTTTGTCTCAAATTCCCCCCTTTTTCTGTCCTTTTGCAAATTCTTTTGCAACATTTTATATATTACCATTACCACCAAAAGTCTTTTTGAAATAATATCCCGTTTCTACCTGGTGCTTAGTTTCATTCCGTTTCCATTCTTCGTAATTTATCATAGACCGTTTACAACACCAGAGGGAACATTGTATCATACCACAAATAATCAATATTAAAATAATTAACACCAATATTCCTGTAACCAGTTGCCTCAACCAGGAGAGATTGGGTAACCATGAAGTTAACTTTTTCCATGTTTCTTCAAAGCCCCAGGAGGTGCCATCCATGGCCATTTCACGAAATATCTTAGTTTGTTTCCAAATTTCCTCCAGATCTGTTTCAATTCCACCACTTTAGTCTGTATAGGAACTACACCTTTCATTGATTATGGAAGAAACCCCTCTTTGTGATGCCAGTAACATGTCTAGAGCCATTCAGTTTTGTAATATCACCTTAGATAGGCTAGTTATCTCTTGTTCTGCCTGGATTATATCGATGTTTTTACTTTCCATTTCCTCTATGGTTGCCGAGATATTTACAATTGCCTG
>NW_026902124.1:0-89837 GCF_033783945.1 Neopsephotus bourkii
TGAATCTCACATGAGCTGATTTCTGCACTGCAAAATACCACCTTTTTCATATTGTTTTTGTTTACACTTGTTTAATTTTGGAATGAGCTTTTCAAAAAGTTTTACAGACCCTCTTTGGTTTTGATTTTGTAATTCTCCAGCTCTTCTATAATGTAAACTTTGGTGCAATCAAATTCAACTTTTCCTCTTCCTTTTACTCTAAATTCCTAAACAAACTCTGTGAGTCAGTTCAGTTTTCAGTCTTAGCATGCAAGACAACAATCCAGGTAGAGATGCAGTACTGACAAAACCAAGGATGCTTCCAGTTCTTTCAATATTAATTTACTCAGTATTGCTGTCTTCCTTTCTGAACAGGATATACTTCACTGTAAAATACTTCACTGTAAAACAGAAATCTGCTGGGAAAAGGACTACAAACACATAGCACATGGAATCCAGGACACGAATGGACTCAGAACAGTGAACAAGTCTGCTGTACCGACTCACTGCACATCACACATTTGCATGGCAAACACTTCATGGATTATTCGATACCTGCCTACACTTCAGACACCAAGCTTTCTATTACCTCTATTTATTTCTTTAGAAAACACAGAGAGCCAGGCTGCAATTTTCTATGAGTCAGCTTCAACAAACTAACAGGTACCTTGTGATTAAGATACTATGCCACAGGATCAAAAGTGCTGTGCTCCAGCCCTTACTGTTTCAAAACCAATGGCACTGGAAAACAAAACAAAACCAACCCAAATCAAAACGCCCCACCCTTTCAGGTATGTTATAATCAGGCAACCTGGCCTGAAACTTTTAGGAACATATCACAGAATCATAGAACATAGAATAGCTAGGGTTGGAAAGGACCTTAAGATCATCTAGTTCCAACCCCCCTTCCATGGGCAGGGACACCTCACACTAAACCATGTCACCCAAGGCTCTGTCCAACCTGGCCTTGAACACCGCCAGGGATGGAGCATTCACAACTTTCCTGGGTAACCCATTCCAGTGCCTCACCACTCTTACAGTAAAGAATTTCGAGGATTAGCTCTTCCTCCCTCATTCTGTGGGGCTCACATATTCCTGGGCTGAGCACAAGCAAAAAAAAAAGCCTCAAACAGGTGCAGTCCCCATGTATATCCATCACCCGAGAACCAAACAGGTATTACAGAGCACCAGCGGTGTTACTCTAATTCAAAGCCAGGCAGCTCCAAAGCTTTGGTCACATTTTGGAGAGAAGTGGTAATGAGCAGCATCTCCACATCTCAAATAACATAAACTGTATTACACAATGCAAAAGTGTAATGAAACAGACTTCTGGCACAGCTGCCTGCAGACTTATGGTCAAGGGGTTGCTGGCACTCAGCCGTCCCTGTTTTTATTTCCATTCAGGTTACTTCTATGGTTATCCTGTTTCTGTATTACAGGACAATCACACTAGGTCTTATTCAAATTTTTCCCTTTAAAAATAAAGCAAATACTGTATGGCTTAATATACTAACATAAAAATATTAAGAACACTCCTTGCAAAAAAAAAAAAAAATCCTGTTGATTTGGTTTAGGTATATTCACATTTTACACATATTGAAAAAAAAGTGCTAACTCCAGAAGTCCAGTATTTCTTCCCAATTTCTTTTCAGAACTGGGAAAAACCCCACACTTTTTTGGTCTCTGCAGGTCTCTTCGGTAGACACATGTTTAAAATATACTTTAATGCTCTTTTCCCCGTACTTTAAATTGCAGGGCTAGAAGACCAACAGTCAAATGTAAGTATCTAATAACAAATTACAGATGTATAAATCAAATGGGACAAAACAGCTCTAAAACTGTGTAGAATTCTTATCTGGAAAATGCAATGCCAGAGTATTTAAAAAAGGACCCAAAGGGCTCTAGTATTGTCAGTGTGGTCACAGGAAAATTCAGCCTTGCTATGACAACAGCCAGCTAGCATGAGAATTCTGCTTTCCCTGAACACTAACACTTCTGAGAGAGGGGCCTGACTGCAGATGACAGAGAAAGTGAAGGGCGTAAATAGAGTCATACACCTACATCTTTACCAGATGGAAGCCAAGAACGATTATATTGAGACCATCAGCTCCTTCCCTCCCCACCCACCTCCTGGTGCTGTTATGCTTTCTGTGACACTTAAACAAAACCTGTAGATTTAACGAAGGAAAGTCCTGCTCCCCTGCAAAAAGTTGAGGCTATCTCCTCTTCACTTTCATCAAGGGAGTAAAAGATAGAGAAAGACACTCTGCCTAAGCAGGAACTTAGCTTTGGCAGTCTGAATGGCCCTCCAGAGGAACTTTCTTTCACTTCATTGTTGACAAATGGGGCATAGATAGATCTCCTGGTGCAAGGGCCAAGAGGAGTGTCCAGGCAAGGCAGTAAGAATGCTATCTGGATAAAGTTGTCTGGACTAGGACATGACTTGTGTATCTACACAATAGCCAGGACTAGAGAATAACAGTCAGAAGAGGACATAGGTGTAGTCTGGTGTTACCAGCCTGCCAATCCCTGTGGCCAGATTTTGCAGTGGCCAAAGTGGTTTCTGCAGTTATCCTCGGGCAGTTCTGAGATGAGGTCAGAGATTGCGGTTGCTGTCTTTCATCCCAACTGACAAAAAGCACACAGCAGTCACAAAACAGTGAGAACAGTTCCCTTCTAAATCTTTCCCTGCCAGTACTTTTGTTTCTCTGTGTCCAACTAGACAATTACAAAAAAATTGCAGGTGCATTTACTCTCCACAGCTTTAACTGAACCCTGGCAGAGCTGTTGGTGCCCTTCTTTTATAGGGGACAAAAACCTCCAGTGCCTTCAGTTCAGTTTTAAACCTAGTCCTTAATTATTGCTTAGGAGTACAAGCCTGTGAAGATAAAGTAGGTGTTGGAGGTGAATCATCTTTTTTTTCATAGCAGTTTCTATTCTAAAGTGATTTTGTGAAAAAGAAAAGGCCAGGTAATGGATTTAAGCTATCAGGTATGTAAAAAACCTTATTATTCAATTAGTCTCCTTTGACCCTACCCACTGTATCTCGTACCTAAGTATTTGGCTCAGTGGATTGCTGCTTATTTTTATCAAACTTAAATATACAAAATGTAATTGAAAAACATGAAAGTTCACAACCCACAGATGATTGAGAAATACTGTTCATCATCATAAAAAAAATAATTGCAACAAGTGGCAGAGTATTTGGTACAGAAAACAATGGCTTTGCTCCTGACTGCTCCCCCATAGACAATTACCCTCATGTATGTTTACATACTGGTTTTGCTTGGCTGTCTTCACTTTTTTCAACTTGGCATTTTTATGTGGTCTTACATAATGCCAAACAGGATGGAAGTGACAGTTTCAAAACCAGCACTTTGAAAGACAATGACAGAAAGGCTGACAATTACAAAATCATCTCTTTGTCATTCATCACTGCTACATCTGAAGAGGAGAAACAGGTTCTCCTATCAATACGCAGCTGTATGGTGATTTTTCACTTGCCTTGGTCTGTATTTCTAGATTTTACATGCTGACATGAAATCCTCATGGATATTAATGATTAGGAACCAGGTAACAACAGGGAACCAGACTTTCTACACTTGTATGGAGAAGGGATAAAAAAGACTTCTCTCTGAACTGTTTTAGCTAAACACATATACCTCCAAAGCAGACAAACCTGGCTTATTCTTCTAGTGCAGAAGGAAACACAGTGTCCGTCAGAGGGTAGAGAGAACACAGAATTTCTATGTTCCTTCTTCCAAACTAGTCCACCGATGGGAATCAGTGTAAAGCAGAAACAGACCACACCTTTGGTACTTCTCCTCGACCGTCTTCAGTAGCAGGGGAATGTATGTCTGAATGAGCATTTAAGCACAGGGTTAAGTCTAACCACCACAACTAATCTGGAGTTAAAGTTTTAGAACTTGAACAATATGACTTTGCTTTTGGATAGATAAGCCAAAATTTGTTTAGGTTTTGGTGCTGAGAATAACATTTAATATGTCCTTGTGAGACTAAGCTGAAACCACAGACAATAAAACTCAAAGGCTAATCTTATTTTTTTTTAAATATCTTTTTATCCATGTTTGCAAAGAATGAGAGTTTTGTGTGGGAAGGGGCTGTGCTATAAATGACAAATCTGTTCCTAAAGGCTCCAAGTACCTAGTAACAAAGAAGGGAAACAACCAAACATTATACTAACATTGGGTTGGTTTGCCATAGTTACAATCTCTGGTATTTCTGGGACTAGTGACCTTTCAGAGTAAATACTACAGTGAATAGTCTGTTCTTTGCAATGCATTTAGTTTCGTTCAAGAGGCCAGTTTAGAGGTTTCAGATCTTCACAAGGTCAATACCAACTGTGTACACACAAACCAAAAGAAAAACAGAACCAAAACCACAGACTTCTGTTTTCTAATTACAGACATTGAAGAAAAAACCCAAGCCAAAAGAAAACCAATAGGAAGTAAGTTCCAGGGTCTCTCCTGCATAGAAAGCAACTTGCATTTCACTGCAGGAACCTTGGTGTCACCAAAATACTTGTTTTCTTGTACTAAAACATAACTAATACAAAACCACAGTTGGTCTAATGGGAATTTAAGATGCAAAGAGACCACCTGGGTCACAAAACAAGTTCCTTGAATCAATGATTAGCCTGGAAGGATCTAAAACCATATATGCCAAGTACCATGGAGCACAAAAGTTTGTATTATTTTGTAACATATGACTGGACACCTGGGGATCAAAACATTATTTTGACACTCACATATAAAGTCCTAACTATCCACATTATTGTTGTTTTTAATCCAGAATGGCAAATCAGATTCCTTGGTCTCATGAACCTGATGTGTTGTATTTGTCCTTGATTGTGACATGGAAGTCAGAGAAAGGAGCTACAGTTACTTTTGGTGCCAGTAATTTAGCATATGGGAAGAGAAACCAAAAGCATTGTGCATCTCCTGTAAAACAGGAGACAAAGATACCTTTTTTTTGTTTACAAAACTTCTGTTTATCCACTGAAGAAAGAACTGATATGGCTAAGACATGGACTTCTCATACTTTTTGCCTGACTGCTCTAGAAGTAGCAAGAACCAATTTATTTGCTTTTCCTCCATTTATGAAATTTACTTAAAATATCAAAGGAGACATGGATCTTATCTTCATTGCACTTCCTCTTAGAAGAAAGGAAAATTAAAAAGGAAAAGGAAAAGCACACAAGCCAGAAAGGGAGGTACAGCTACTCCATCATATGCAGATACAAGGAAAACACTGCTGCAGTAGTTATGAGGCATGCACATAGGAGAATCCCCACATGATCTAGTCTCCATTCACAGGCACAACTGTAACCTAGTATAAACTGCAATTGATATGTCTGACCTAAAATCCTAACCCAAGAAAAGTTGTCTGATTTATGACCTCCTTACTATTGCCAGTTTCCATACCTTAAATCCTCCCAGAACATATAAACAATACATATATAAACCAGGTCATTTTTAGAGCAGATTCATTCCCACATTCTAAGGCAAACAGCACTGGATGGACACATCATGACTGCTTCCATTGCATTAACAAAGACTACATAATCAATGAAAACACTAAAAAATAAAGATCCCTTTCCCGCAGAGAGAAATCAGGCTGGAACCCCAGCTTCAGTGAGCTAGAAAGCCTGTGGTTAAAAAAGAAAAAGCAAACAAAAAGAACCCAAACCACTACTTCTCCCCTGTTCACCAACCAAGTTTAAGTTTGATTATAGCAGACTGATTTCAGTCACAGCACAGACTGGCATAAGGAAAAAGGAAGAAGACATAACATAGTTCTGAATTTAAATATTTTGCCACAGATCTTCAGACATTTTGCAAACTGTGAATCACTGCTCTTCTCACCTCCCATCTAAAGAAACAAAAGCAACAATGCTAAACCAAAAAGTAGTGAGGCAGCTGAGAAAGGACTTGCAGACAGGTTTCACCTACAAAATGAAATCCATATTTGGATCACTTTGACCCAAAATGGTAATTACAATACCCATGCCCCTCAACTGGAAAATTTAGTTGCAGTATTCCAGTCATTTTCAGATTTTTAACTCATTTGTCTAGGCAGGGTCAATGCTGAAATGGAAATCTGAGATTTCTGTTAGAAAAAAATCAGAATATCTTGAGTTTCGTAAAAAGAATTCCTGTTCTTCTCAGCCAGTGACAGACACAAGAAACAGCTTCAGATCCCCAGAAGTTGTATTCTCAACAAAATCAGCTATTAATCTAGCAATTAGCAGTCAAACTTACATTTCACCAGATAGAATATGCTGTCTTCCATTTGATGTGTCAGGGCCCTGAAAAGACTCCTCCTTCATGCTGCTTATAATAATCAGGATCCATTTAGGTTTAAAAAGCAAACAAACCAAACAACCCCTTCTCTGCAGTTTCAGCAAATTAACTCATCAGTATTAGCTTCCTTTGCTGAAGCTCCTTGAGCCTCTTGGAAACGTACATTTTCATTTCACTGTCATTTTGCTGTTCTGCTTGTAAAATTCAGTGAAAAGCTACTGATCTTTGCAGGTACCTCCACATAAGTTGTGTCATTTGGCTGTTACCACCGTGATCAAGGTTCTAGGCACACAGGTTATTGACCTCAAAACACGCTGTTTGAAGACCTTGTCTGACATAATTTGTGGCTTAAACCATGACAGTGTTATTCTCTATGTCAACAGCAGTTTCATCTGTTGTCTACTGTATTTACAGCTGAACAAAATAAAGAGAATAGAAACTACTACTCAGTGCAGTTTTCTTAAGACATTCTCCTGTCACAGTACTGGAATTAATTTCAGCTATACTAGTAAGTAGCCTGCTTTTTAAGGATAAGGATGTTGAGGTGTGTACAATGAAAATAATTTCTAATGTTACTTCAACTCCCAATTTACAAATCATACTTAAGAAACATGAACATCTCACTAAAATGTGCCAGACTTTCCTCTTCCTTACTTCAACTGAAAATCATTCAGAACTATTACAATAAAATTGTGTTCCATATTTTCATTGCATGATGAATGTTCAACATGGAGGTAATATCTGACTTCCTCAGGGGAGAGTGCATGTATAGCCAAATGAACTACATTCCCAGCAACCAGTGACACTGAACTTTGATTGTGACTTAATGATACAGAGGAAGCAACAAGGCAAACTGGAGGGGAAAGGGGGAAGATGAGCAACAAACTTGCCTGGTAAGAGGCTAGAAATCACAAGTTTGTGGTCTGAGTTCTCTTCCCATCATAGGCAGGCATTGGCATTAGTTGTGGTTTCATCAGATCAACCCTACATTATGATACTACCTTGCAAACTGCAGCCAAGGAGGAGGGGGGAGGGCAGGGAGAGAAACAGGAACACAACAGAGAGAGAGGGTTGAAGCCAACACCACTATATCCACCCCAAGTAAAGATGGCACAGATCTTCATATCATCCCCCTATCAATGTTCTCAACAATATACATCAAACAATTTACTAAGAATTCTGAGATGGAAAGTTTATTCATACGATGTTCCTGTGATGAGGCTTTAATAAATCACAGCTCCTGGATGGAAAGAAATACATACCACATTAAATCTCCCTTGTCTAAGCTCACTGCGGAGATTCCTGGGGACCACGGCTGCTTTAGATGCCCAGTACCTAGCTACACCACACACCTAAAACTGGAACAAAAGAGTCAGATAAAAAAATTTGACATGTATAACACATCCTCAAGAAGAACTCTGGAGTAATTTGCAGGGTATAGCAACATTTGTTACACATAACATCAAGCCTCATGTTTATGTGTAACAGCAATAGCCATCTGATTAAAACAATAATAAAACTACAGCATCTACTTCTGAGTCATTTATCTTGGATAATTAATTTGCCAAGAGCATGAGTCACTCAGAAATAACTTTTATTAACATTATCCTTAAAATGAAAGGGTTCCTTCCTTACCCTTAAATTGTTGCACATTTTAGTGCTTTTCACAATGCCAAAATCTGCTTTATTTAGAATAGCTGGATTAATTGTTGAAATAATTATCTTCTTTTCATTAGGCCATTCACCCAGAGATCTTATGGTGCTTTATAAATGCGTGTGTATTCTTTAGAGCACCCACATTTACAATGAAGCGTAGTAGTATGACAGTACCTGGCAACACCACACAAAAGCACCTGACTGGAACTGCAGTTAGAACCTATTCTCTGTTGAAATAGCAAAGGGAAATTCAGATGCACAAAACTGAATTACAAACAATGGAATTTTGCTGTTTACATCTCAGTTTTTGCACAGTAGGATTTATTTTGACTGCAGAAGGTCAGATCAGACAGTGCTTGGTAACTTCAGTGGAAACCTTTCTATTTCTTCAGAGATCAGCTGTGAGCAAACTTTCATTAAGGAAGCCTGGCCTGTTTCAAAACCTGCTTTTCCTTGACTGCAGCATGTTGTGACATCAGGCAAGGCAGCATAAAATTGAGAACTGTATGTGGAACTGTTTGGAAATACTCTAACTCTGCAGGTCTGGATATGCCCAAAGGCTGCAATCCATTCAGCTGCCTGCAGTTTAACTCCTTGCTGAAGAACTGCCAAAGGTGCAACTTCACAAGCAATTCAGACAATCTAAGACTGCCTAACAGAAGAGAAGCAGCCCTGCCCTTCTGTGCCACCAGCATTTCACCTGTTTGGCCACATAGGTCTACTTGCTGATTTGGCTGAAACTACTGGTATAAAATGCGATTAAAAAATTAGCTGCTCATTAATCCACTCTTTAGAAGCAACTGAGACTTTATGAGTTTTCATCATCCTTCATCTGTTGCTCCACTTTCAAGGAAGAAGACTGTGTTTCTCTTCAAGGACTGCAAAGAGCAGTGTAGTCTGACTGCATGGCACAAATACAGGCTCTTCTTTTCAGGAGTATGGCTTCATTCTGTGCAGGGCAGATGTCTAGTGTGTATTAAGCTCTCTGCATTCTGTTTTTCCTATAGGCTGGGCAATGCCAAGACTGAAATACTAATAAAATACAAGCTTAAAAAAAGAAAGATGTTAATTCCTTGCTCTTTTATCATTCTGTAGGATAACTGTGTTACCCAATATTAGATATTCATTTTGATAACTAAACTAATAGGATAGTGAAGAAAGCTAAGGCTTCATTCCTGACTTCCTCCAGGGGGTAGTTTAGTTACAGTTCTGGTGCTTACCTGTACCATGCAGCATAACTGCCCTTCCAGAACAAAAATTTAACTTAGACCTGAAACTGTTCTGAGCATTTCTCGCCACTGGCTCTACAGGAAGCCTAAGGTAAAAAAATCTGAAGGTCAGTGGTATGACTGTCCCACTTCAATCGCATCCTCACATGAGTTCAAGAAGCTCCAAGTGTCCAAAGCCATGATGACATTCCAAGGAACAGTAGGTACATAATGTCAGTGAACAGCACTAGTTTCTGAGGTCAAGGCAGACAGTTGACACTTGCCAAGAACAAAAGATCAGTCTTGGGTGTCAGAGCCAGAAAGATGAGTAATACTACACTAAAATACTGTAATGGCTGCACTGTAATGTATCCTGCTTCTTGAATTCAACCCATGTTACATGAGCAGCAAGCTTCTTGCTCTTGAGCTACATCTTTTTCAGGCACCTTGTATTTCTGACATGCAGAACTGTCCAGTCTTCTGGCTTCTACACAGAACTTATGTCTGTGTGTCTATATATACGTGCACACAAACACACACACCTCCATTGAGTGGAAATCTTTCAGTTTCTTCAGCTATTAGCTATATATCTCATACCTATTAGATAGACCTTAGTATCTTGTCCAGTTTTCCTATTTCAGACTTTCTAGATACTTACTGACTTAATGTTCCAATTTATTTAGATTGTTTTTAGTAAGATGACACAGCAAAAGTTGAGAATGCAAAGATCACCAGAATGTCTTGTTAAATTTTTCTGGAGCTGTTCTGAGGGGTCTGGGACCATTAGACAGCTATTTACAACCCATATTTTACGTAACACTATAAAAAAAAACCAAAACAGTGTTCTCAAAACCAAGTAATCCTAAGAATTAAAGCTTGAATTTCTTATGCCATGGAGAATTTCCATAAGCAGCCTGGAACTGAAATAAAACTGAAACACACTTTTCATTTTAGGAAAGTCTACCCTGAGGTTTTACCTTTAAATCATGGTTACCCATCTTGGTATTTATATAGCTCTGTGGATGATTGAAAAGGCATCAGCAACACATGGAGAGAAATAACGTTTTACTAATAAGATCTGGAATACACCCCCAGCCCTTAACCTAGAGGTTACAAGCTAACATGCCCTGCAAAGGAAATAATTAACATCACGTATGGCAAAAAGGGGCAATAGGTCTAGGCCTAGAGTTGGAGCTAAAAAGACATTATGAAAATATTTGCAGAAATGAAGCACTGGTTTAGGAAACCAAACAAAATTTGGATACATACTTCCAACATCCTTCAGGAAATATAAGCAACATAAAAAAACCCCACATTTTCTGAAGTAGTCAATGTTTCTGGACTGAATGTATCCTTCTGTATCAACAATACTTCTCCATTTTTATGTCCAAAGGATACAAAGACTTGAAATCCATAGGAAAACTGAGATATAAGACTCTGGCTATGTGTAATCAGTGACAAAACTCATACTCACTTATATAAATACGGGATTCAATTCAGTATTCCAGCTGTAGAGCCATTTCTAACAGTATGTCCTGAGACATCAGTATAATGTTGACTGGGAGGGAAGAATATTTTACACACCTAGTCAACACCAACCATCAGTCTTCCTGCTTGTGGATTTTCTGTTAAGGTTTCCAGTTATGCGATTATCAGTAGATCAAAAATGCCTGGTTTACATGATTCAGCATGATCACAAACCAAAGTGAGACAGAGTACTGGGTCTGGTTATAATGGAGTTAACTTTCTGGGGCACATCATAAATGCCCCAGAAACTATATTTAGCAATCAGTTGTATGTAAAAGTCACCTGTGCAGAGTGGTTTAAAAAAATAAGACAGCATACAATTTAAAAGAAATCATCTATTCTCATATAAATATGCTTTCACAAAAGAATCCTTTGACTGTATGTTTTTAAACAGTAGTTATACTATTCACAACACATATCTTAAAGACCTGATAACTCACTACATTATTTGCTACATGACTATGAAGCAGACAGATAGCTGATACATTTGTAAGACAAATGCTTGTGTCACAACCTGAAAACAGTTCTTACCATTTTCTCCAACAGAGGCCACTTTTACTGTTACATTGACTAACATGATACTGTGTTGTTTAGCCTGATCAGCTGACTTATGTCTATGCTTCAGCATCTTTCAGCAACAAAAAAACCAAAATACTTAGCCATCACTAGTGGTCTTACAGCATTGGTTGCTGGAGTTGCAGAAAGACCCTAGAAAAGGCAGAAAAATAGAAGTAATTAGTTTGGGGTTTTTTTTTTTTTCCTCCATTTAATAAAGCTTCAGTTTCCTTTGGAATAAAACACACAAAATCATATATATACACACACATACCCAAAATATTTCTCAGTTATTATTAATCTTGACAGTCTAATAAGTTTTACTCCAAATTGACAGTTCAAATGAGTAGGATGTATCTCAGAAACATTTAAGAAACATATTTTATCATCATTTCTGCTGTGATCATGGTTAAAACCCCCTGAGGTTAAGAATCCCACCATATTAGGAAAACATGAGTACAGCTGCTGTAATGAAAAGCCCTAGTGATTCTGTTTTGAAAAGTCTCCTGTTCATAATAACAAAAGATTTAAATATGGGTGGGTGGAAAAATATACATGAATACTGAAAAAAAACCCTAACTGCATTACTCATTCCTTGGAATATTGAAGCCATTTACTTGCTTTAGTCACCAGAGCCAGTATAGAACACTATCACTAAGACACATTGTTACACATGCTTATTAAAGAGCTGTTCAAGTTCAAATACTCTGAAAACCTAAAAACTCATACACTTGGTAAGCATAATGATTTAAGGCACATGATTATGTCTATAGGTATGTTTTAAACCTGTTGATGAGAGGTAGAAGGTTCTGATTTCAAACTCACTTTCAAAACGATTATTTATATTACTGCATTACAGAGAGTAATTGATTTGGAAAATTTTTAGTTTGATTCCAAGATTAAAAGTTTGGTTACAGCAGAAATGTTTTCTTTAGCTCATCAGAGAATTATGCAATAATTAAAAGAGGGACAGAACAAATAACCAGAAGGTTGAAGGAGAATCCAGACAGAACAGCAACAACTTTGTCTCATTTGTACTCTCTCCAAAGACTAAGCCTTGAGTTATTCAAACTGAACAAAATACAAGGCAGTAAATTTATTTCAGATCTCCCCTGCGTAAGACAATAGAGCTCCTGCTCAATACTATATTATATGAATAATACTATGCTTGCCATGCACAGGTTTTCAAATAAAAACAGTATGCTGAGCACGTGAAGCACATTTTGATGACACAAAACACTGGCAAGGGACCAGGAGGCCTCACAGCATCTACAAGAAGGGCACATGTGGCAATACCTAAACAAGCCTTCTTAATGCAACCAAATCTCCAGCTGTGAGCTCCCTGTCTCTTCTCTCAGTGAACAACTTTTTAAACAACCATAACCTTACTTTTTGAAGCAACCAGCCCTGGTCCTGGGAAGCAACCAGAGGCCAGGAATCAAGCCCCAGGCCCAGCATCAGACACTCCGGCTTGCCTCCAGCTTGCTCATCAGCAATCCCATCCTTCCTCCCCAGGCTCCTACCTGCATATCCCACACTGGATTGTGCTCCTGAAGCCAGTGGGTCTATGATTCATTTTTGTCAGTGGGTCTATGATTCATTTTTCAAACTGTATTTTGTGCTCCCAGATGGCCTCACTACCATCCACAAACTCCTTCCAGTAAAGATCTCCTCCCACCCCACCCGAAATCCCACAATTACTCAGTTAACCAAATCAGACACAAAACAGCAGCAGCATTTGTGGCTGGCAGAAAGCCCCTACCCCCCTACTGGGGAAAGCTGCCCTTCACCACCCAGCCCCACTGCCATCCTCCAGCCCTGCTGCCATCACCTGCCCCAGGGCAAAATCTCATGACCTGCGGAAGCTCTTGTTTCCCCTAGGCTAGACTGGGAGTCTTCTGCTGGGGATGACCTGAGAACCAACCAGGGTCAGGGTGGTGGAGGGCAAGCTGTGGTCTCAGTCCCAGCCAAGGAGGCTTCCCCAGTGCAGTGTAGTGAGCAGGGCTGGAAAGACCTTTGTGGTGGGGCCGAGGCAGTAACCCTGGACACTACTGCAAGCCTCACACTCAGGGCCATGCCACCTCATCTCCTGTAATCTATCTGATGTGTGTTCATATCTGTTTGAAGCAAGAAACACTGTGCTATTCAACTTGCACAGGATGGCAACGTGAACATTTGCTTGCTTTCAGGTGGACTTCCTCTGTGCGCATGGTTCAAGGGAAAGCTTGAACATATGCAACACTAAAGCAGGCTAAGTTAGACTGACAAACCCAAGCCATTTTTCTCTTAAGTTTGTGACCCTGAAACTAGTCTTGCTGTTTTAGATAACGTAATACCAACTTTTACAGAAAACCAAAAGAAGCTGTTTTAGGAGGCGTAAGCAGGAAACAAACAAATAGGTAAAGATTCAAAAGTCAACCCCAGAAAACCAATATTGAACAAACTGGGAAATGTGAGACTGAAAAGTAGCTCATTGCTTAAAACAGACGATAAAGGAAAACACGTCTGTATTACCAAAGAAAAATAAGCAAATGAACAGCCTACAAAGTCATGAGTTCATAAAATCAGTTGTTTATGCATCAGAAATAACAGCACATGAAAGCAACCAATAACAGTGGGACAGTGAGGGTACCACTATACATGTTCAAATTAAAGGAAGCGTGAAATGCATCCACAGGACTGCAAGCAACAAGATAAATGACAAGCATTGCCCTGAAAGATAGGGCTGAAAAAGGGCTGATGTGGCAGATTCCCAAGAAGATAACACAACACACCATTTTCCTTCAGGGGACAAGGAGTGGGGGTTTTCTTGACAGTCAGCTGCAAACCCTGCAGAAGGACTTTGTCTGCAACCAGGATGGGAAGGCAGCAGTCAAGAGCATGGAGAAGCACAGCAGAAACAGGAGGGCTGAGGAGAAACTGAAGTACTACCTTAATTCCCTGGGGAAGGTGAGTTGAGTACAGAGAAGCTGAAGCTAGTGCTGGTTTGGCTGCTGCTCAGATGTGCTGAAGGATGTTGGGCTGAGTCCCGGGAGTGTTGGCTGTGTCTCTAATTACTTCTGACAGCAATTTAAAAGCTAGCTGAGATATGCTGTCTCATAGGGCATCATCTCATCATTTAGGTGAGTAGACCATCCACAACTTTGGAATCCTGTCCCAAATACTAGGAGCATTAAGATTCTAAGGGTAATGGTGAGAGTTCTAGCAAGTAATTTATAGAATATCTTTTCCGCTTTGGGCAGTGGCAGCTTTGCTCCACAAGTTATAGAGAATTTGAAAAGAAACAAACAAATTTCGGAGGCGAATGAGTTAACAGTTTTGCCAGGAAATATTTTTGTTGCAACTGGCTGTGCTTGCACAAACCACTTTAAGGAGATGATACTGGTGGAAAGCCATAAAGGTTATTTACATAGATGGAGTTTCATCATCTCCCACTCCAAAGCAGGCTGGATGGTTTATGCTAATGTAATGCTTTCTTTATCATGGCTCGTGTGAAGCTAGGAACACGTTAGGTTGTGTTTTACTTTGCTCTTTCAGTATGCTGCTGGTAGTCCTTGGATACTGGTTTAAATTATGCAGCATGTGCAATATAAAAACAGTTTCAGAAATCTAATATTCAAACAAAACCAAAACATTGCTTGTACCACGAGCTTTATTATGCTCCAACTTAGCAAGAACAAAGCTCTGCAGGAAAAAGATCCCAGCCTTTTTAGGAATATACCCTGTAAAATACTCCAATAAGTTGAAGAGAACAACTTTCAGGTTTGCTCCTAGGAGCTATTTTTTCCATTTCCTTGACAGCCATTCTCAGTCCCCTTCTGGTATGAGAAAGGTGTTTTGGCATTAGCTTAGTTCAACAGTTGGTATTTACTGTTCTGTTCAGGTCAGGAACCAAGATACTTTTTATTTAAAAAGCCTAAGTCTTAAAGCATGTCTACAAGAGCTTGTCAGTTTTCTTTGGCAACAATTTCAAATCCAATGTTGCATCATATTCTGCTGTTAGAACAGACCCACTCTTGCAACACAGCCTGCACCCGAACTGAGATTAAGTACGCATCTTTTTGGATATGACACAGCCTCTGTTTAAAGAAAGAAAGATGGGATTTAATAGTAAAGAACAACCTCATCAAAGCATCTGATACAAGATCTGTGTAGAATTATTCATTTTCTAGGATTGCTTGCACTGGCTGGCATTCTTTTTATCAAATGAAAGACAAACATTTGGTTTTGGTACTTACTGCCTATGTTCAAGTTACTTTTCCTTTAATTTCAAATTAAAGCAGGCAGACATTCCTTATTACAGTTCAAAGAATTCCTCTCTGAGTTCTCTAAGTGAAACTTAAGATGATTTTCATTACCAAATCCTGTATATTTCCATACCCTGCCCTTCTGAGAAAGGATGATCTGTTTAGCATTATGATACTATTTTGAAAATAAAGCCAAATGATTTCTCTCATCCTTGTTTAAGAAATTAAATCCCCATCTTGCAAATAATGTGTTGTCCACCTGGGGATGGTTTTAAGCAAAGGCACCTTACTAAGCATTTTCCACAGCTGTCACTCTGTCAGTATTGTAAACCAACGTAAGGAAAAAGCACAGGCTGAACTTAAAACCGAAGTTTCCCAATTCTGCTGATCCTTCCTCTGATACAAGGTGTGTGCAGCTTGAGCAGCTCATCCGGCCTTTTCTCTTTCACCGCTTGCAAACAGCGATTATCCTGTTTGATACACAAACTGAAAAACGCCTGTGGAAATAGCATCCCTGCAATCACCCACAGAATCGACAAGCTTGAACTTACATATACCCTTCTGCCAAGCCTGAGAGAGGCACAGCCCGGACTCTGCATGCAGCGAGGACCGCAGGTAAAAGGTAGGCCCGGCGAGGCTACGGCGCCTTCCCGTGGGAGCCCAGCTCCTACTGCCGCAGAGGAGCCCGGTCCCGGCGGCTCTGGGTGCGGACAGAGCTGAAGCCCAGTAAGCACCCCCTCATAGCCCTCTACCATAGCAAAGCCTACCCGCGCCCTGAGCACACACATCACACACATCACACACATCACACACATCACACACATCACACACATCACACACATCACACACATCACACACATCACACACATCACACACATCACACACATCACACACATCACACACATCACACACATCACACACATCACACACATCACACACTGCACCACTGCCCAAGTCAGGCCGGACCGACGGCACCCCCCCAAGACTACATTTCCCTGCGGCCCTTTCGTCTAGCCACGCCCACTCCCAGCAGGCCGCGCGGCGCCGCGCACTGCCATTGGTGGGATTTGATAGGAAGGCGCGGCCGTGACGCCTGCGTGGTACCGGTGATGACGGCAAGGGGTTCAAGGGGGCGGAGCGCTGGGCTGCCTTCGTGTGCCTGGAGCTGGCGGCTGCGCCCGCCCAGTGGAGCCTCGGCTCTCAGGCAAGTCGTGCGGGTGGTTCGGCTGCTGGGCTTTCCTTTGAGGAGGAAAGGAGGCCGTGGTCGCGGCCCGCGGGTGGCGGAGCTGGGAAGAAGCAGTGTGGGTGGCCGTCCTGGAGGGTGGCGCTGGGGCCTCTTCTGCTCGTCGTGCCTGGCGCCTGCGGTTGGGAACGGTGCGTGGGAAGTCTTGGGGTGGGGGGAGTCTGAAAACTCGGTACGGCTGCCGGACTTGAAAGCCGCGGGTAATGCTTGGCCCAGGGCCGTGATGCTGACAGGGCAATGTGCCGGTGGCCCATAAAACCGGGAAAATAGTGCAAAGCCTTGAAGTGAAAGGTTGATATTTGCAGAGGGAAAATGGGTTTTGGTTTTGTTTTTTTTTTCATTTGTTTTCATGTAACACCTGATGTCAAGCTGCCGGTCTGTGTGGAGCCTTTTCTATCCTTTCTTGGGCTGCTTAACAGAACTACGCAGCCTGTGGGTGTGTACTGTGACTGCAGTTTGCTGTGTGTGCCTTTCTGGATCCCTTTCTGCTAGGGCCCCTGCAGCTCTAAACTCTACTGTCACTATAAGCAGAGTTACAATAACATATCCCAGTATGTAAGCACGCTTCGGTGTCTACTGCCAGGTAGTATACCTGTTCACATAAGAATACCTATGGTAATTACTGTGCTGTATGACATGCTGTGGAGATGGACAGTCTGCATCTTGGGTTTTCCATGTTGTCTGGCTGAACTTTACTGGTTTTAGTGCTGAGCTCATATGAGCACTTGGAGTTCCAGTTTTGCAAACATAGCTTAATGTTTTTTGAATTGCATAAAAAGGTACAGAATAAGAACATAATCTTCACAAATCACATTTTAAGTTTCTATTGAAAGCAATTAATGTGTCAGTTATCTAACAAATATTTTTCCTGTCAAGTCCTGATAAGAGTTTTACTGTGTGACTTTCTGTATCTGATCAGTAAGACTTCTAGATGGTGATAGCACAGGTATGTTTGTTTCCTGTAGTAGTTTAGTTACAGGTCAGTGTTTGTTCAAGCTGTGATAGTATTTCAGGGCATGTTTTCCTCGCTTTCATACCAGGCCTGACAAAATAAAACTATATATTAGGAGGACCAAAGTAAATGTTGCTGCTTAGTTTATCCATAACTCTACCTCATTTGTAGCTTGGTGACGTTTGCCTAACTTAATGAAGTTCTGTGTCTGCCTTTTACAGGCTGGGTAGAAAGACGAAGCCTCAAAGTGGTTTGGCTCTGAAGTGCAGATGTGTTTCAGGTTTTATGCTGGGGGGAGCAAAAAAGTTGCAACTGCTTTATAGGCACTCCTCTTCCTGAGCAAAGGGGCTTTGAACCAGCTCTGATCTGTCCATTGCTTTAATGAGCACTGCATGTGCATTTCAGAACTAGGAGGTCATGTAGTAGGTGTCCAATTGCTACAATGCTTGCTGCCATCCTCTATGAGCAATTGCCCAATGAGTTAGTTATTTTAAACTCAATCCATAATTAAAGCTGACAAGTCACATCTGTAACTCCACAGGAAAAAGCAGTAGGAGAGTAAAATGCCAACGAAATACACTAATATTTTTAAATGCACTTTAAAAAAGTTACTTTGAAATTTACCTGTCTACTCAACATTGAATTAATTTATTTCATTTTCAATAGCAAATTTTCACTTCCCAGGTTCTGGGATGGACAGAAGTCTTTAAATTGTGGGTTTATAAATGAATTGTTGATGTGTAAAATGGTTGAAAAATGCTAAAAGGCAATACTTATACTACTTATACTGTGGCATCGGGTCTTCTAATTTTCTAGTGTCCCCTTAATAGCTAAAGGTATTTTCCTGCGTTTAGCAGTAGCAGTCGTTTTTCTCTTTCTTGGTAGCTGGTGCAGTGCTGTGTTTTGACGTTTGGCCTGGGAACAGAGCTGAAAACAATGATGTTCTGGTTTGGCCAAGGGCTTTGCGAGCCTCATGCTCTGCCGGGGAGGAGGGAAACTGGGAGGAAGCAGAGACAGGACACCTGACCCAAACTGACCAAAGAGGTATTCCATACCACAGCACGTCATGCCCAGGAGGTAACAGAGAGTTACCCAGAAGGGCTAAGGACGGCAGGGTTGGAGGAGGTATCGGTCGGTGCTTCGCTGGGCTGGGGGGATGCATTGTCGGTCGCCTGGTGATGAGATGTTGTTTTCTCTTCCCTTGTTATTTCCTTTATCATTAGTATTGGTGGTAGCAGTAGTGAGCTGTGTTTTACCTTGGTTACTAAACTGTTCTTATCTCAACCCATGGGAGTTGCATTCTTTCTGATTCTCCTCTCCGTCCCTCCAGGAGTAGGGGGAGGGCAAGAAGGGGGGAAGTGTGAGGATGGAGGCACGGACCCAGAGGTAGAGTGCAAGCTGGATCGTTTATTGCAAAGATTACACGTTATTTATACACTTTCAAGCAATTAGCCAAGCACATCTGTGGCTGCCTTGTGGTTACATCAGGTGAAAGGTCCATCTGATTTTCTTATTGACATCCTCTTCCCAGTTCCAACATCCTTGTTCCTTGCCAGTTCCAATATCTTCCAAGTACCAGTCAGGGACAGGTCGCTCTTAATTGCCTTCTACGGATCCTCCTTTCCATGGTCATTCTTAATTGCCTGCTGTAGCTTCCCCTTCCCGTGGTCTCTGGCAGTTTCGATACATTCCAACCCCCACAGGGGACTGAGTGAAAAAGCTGTCTGGCTGGGGTTAAACCACAACAGGTATTTTTTTTAGTCTCTGGATTTTATCAGGTCCTGCAGAGCTATCCACGAATTTTGGTTACTCGTGCAATGAGTATTCGAAATGGATGCTATCATGGGATCATGGACAAGTGGATGTGGAGCAATATAATTTGTTTGGTGGGTTTTTTTATTTTATCTTCCTTCTCAGATATGTTTTTTAGCAATGTTGTGGTATATATGTAAGGCTTTTCCTGGTAAGCAGTTGCTTTTCATTAAAAGAAGAATGGAAGAATGGCTGCTCTTGTTTCATCATGGGGCTAACCCCTCTGCAGACCCTCTCCCCAGCTATCAGAAACTGGCTATGTAAATTATACATAGAACAAAGAAACCTTTCTCCTTGGAGAAATTGAACCTTACTGGTTTCAAATTGTATTCTAAGGGACTGCACAAGCTCTACCTTGTATGATCAGAGAGCAAAAAATAGTTGTGTTTTATCTTGCAGGATGGAACTAATGCTGGATAATGAGTGACTTCAGATGCTCCTATACTACTAGTATTGAGCCACCTGAAAGAACAGGACCAGCATACATGGAAGATATTAAAGCAGATCTCTCTACTAAATTTTCTTTGGTTTCTTCATGCTCAGATACAAGCCAGGTAAGAAAACTTTGATGCTTGCATTTGGCTATCTTTTTAAAGGAGTTTAGACCTTTCATTTATAACAGTAATCAGAACTCTACATAGAAGATGAAAAGCATCTTTAGTATGTCTTGAATTTGGAGAAGATGCATAGGATTAGACTAAGTATTGTGGCACTGCACTGGTACCTTGCAGCGTGCACCAGTCTTCTATGAATGAGGCTAATTGCCAGTTTAGAGCAGCTTAATCATGGAATGTTTTTGTGGGTTTCTTTCTTGATATCTGGTTGGCCTGTATGTAGCCTATATACATGTGCTGCTAGATTAATAACTGTAAGTTATGACAGTGACATTCTGCAGGGGCCTAAGCACTTGTAAAAACTGATGTAATTAATTACTTGTGCTTCCCATGTCTTCAAATAAGTCTGTTCAGAATAGCCCGTTGAAAACAAAATTGCCTTAACATGCTACTTACCAAAGAATCTTAACAAATTTCTAACTTTTTTTTTTTTTTTTTTTACTTAAGAAGAGCAGTTTGGAGTCTAAGGGACACATAGAAGTTTGTCTGCGTATTAGGCCATTTACATCATTGGAAAGAGAGAATGAATTCCAGGTGTGAAATTTAATTAGTTTAAAAATACCTTAAATGTGTAGGGTGGTTTTTTTCCCCTCTAAGTTCAGCTTTCTATGTTCTTTTCATGCCTGCATTGATTATGTTTCCTTTTAATAGGACTGTGTTTCACTTGAAGACTCAAGAAGCGTCATCCTGAAGGCCCCCCAAAACTCTTTGAGTCGACTAAGTGAAAAGAATGCTGGACAGATGATACAGAAGTTCACTTTTTCAAGAGTAAGTAAATTGTCTTTAAATGTTTTTAATTTATTCATGAAAAAACTTGGTTCAAATTATTTAGTACTAAGCAAACTGGATTTTTAAACTGTCAATAGTCTTTAAGTTTACAAATATATAATATTTAAAAGATTCTTTAGAAGCCTCTAACGATTGCTTTACCAAGAGATGTCTTTATTTTATTTATGCTCAGGTGTTTGGACCTGAAACAACTCAAGAAGTCTTTGAAGGTGCCATGAGGCAACCTGTGCAGGATTTCTTAGATGGATATAATTGCCTTATTTTTACATATGGTGTTACAAATGCTGGGAAAACCTACACATTCTGAGGTATAAGCAGATGTGAGTTCTCCTTGAATGAAATTTCTTTCTTGAGTGCTCATTGCTTCTAGCAGAAATATTATAGCTTTTTACTTTATTTAAAGTGTAGGTCCTAGACATTGGCTTATCTTGAATATTAATAAATAGCCTTTGCAAGCCCCCTTCCATTACAAATATCGCTAAGCTGCCAACAGATGGAGTCCCTCCCAGAGTTAAAGTAAGCATATAGTGATTTGTAAGGTTAGAATAATTTCAACCAGTTGTTTGAGTTTTCTTTTCCCTTTGAAGTATCTAGAATGTCAGGGAGGAGAGGGAGTTAGGAAAACATAGCTTCTGTGTACCAGGATATGAAAGGTATGTAAGTTAGTCTACACTAGACTAGTGTTTGGGTTTTTGTGTCTTTTTTTAAGACTCTTTATTGTTTGCCAGTGAGTGTTACTTTGTTCATGTTAAGTTGACTAACAAATGACATCACAATAAACAAGAAATGATTAGAGGAGAGAGACAATGATGAGAAATAAACGTAAGGCAACAGTACTTTAATTTCCTATGTTATTTAGTTCTTGGCTTGGTTTTTAAGTGCTACCTAGATTTTTACATCAGTTATGATTTATGTGGTGCAGCTAGTGCTGTAACTCTTAGAAGCCCATCTGTCTCAAGAGTAGCAGAAACTATCAGAGGCTGGAAGATAATGCTGTCGGAGTCTGAGACAGAACAGTAGTTTCTCTTCTAGTCTATCACATCCTCTCTGGTTTAGAAATCAGTTAAGTGAACCCTTCTTAAACTTGCATCTGGATTCAGAAAAATCCAATGTGCACAAAATCTTCTATTTGACTCCTTTTTGCCTTTCAGGAGCTAAAGTAGTATGCTCTGAGAAAAGGGTCTGGGGTAGGGAAAGGCCTGTGTCTTTCCACAAGGTTTCTAGTACTTCTTTTGTCAGGTCTGTGGAATTAGTACAGGGCAACAGCTGAGAGATCAGTAATGACTTGTATTTCAGGATTACTTCCTTGAGAGAGTGAGTGAAGACAGCCTATGAAATGTGATTTCAAAAACTGCAGTTCTCTAAGTGTCTTGTTGGTTGTAGTATTTTTGTTTGGGTTGTTTTTTTTCCTTTAAGGCTAAGCTTATGAGAATACCCCAGCAGTTTTTTGTTGTATGTTTTACCCCTTATTGTCAGAAGTATAGAGCATAAGCACTTGCTGAAAGCCGAATACTTTCAAAAAAATTAATGATGTTTCTGTTCTATTGAGAAAACAAATGAACAACCAAAACCCTACTGCTTGATGCTGTAAGTGGCCTCCAAATTCCTCATGTATCCCTTGAGATTAAGATTTCTTATTTTTGTCTTCATTTATCTGTTTATCTTGGTCCCAGTAATAATTAGGATCTTTCTTTTGTATGTTGCCTTCAGGGACAGAAGATGATGTTGGTATTCTGCCAAGGACTATGGATATGTTGTTTAAAAGCATTCGAGGAAAGTTATACACAGCAATGGATCTCAAACCCCATTGTTGTAGAGATTATATAAAGCTGACTGAAGACCAAGTGAGAGAAGAAATTGCTATTAAAAATTCAATACTTCGCCTAACAAAAGAGGTAAAGAATCACTTCTTCCTATACTGAAGAGTATGCACATCTTTGGATAGCTCAGTGTTACCCTGTTCATTTCTCAATAGAAATACATTGTATTTAAGCATGGACATATCTATTTGCTGTCAGCCAGCTATTCGGATGAGCAGTAAA
The DNA here is from genome assembly GCF_033783945.1 of Neopsephotus bourkii. Lineage (NCBI taxonomy): Eukaryota > Metazoa > Chordata > Aves > Psittaciformes > Psittacidae > Neopsephotus > Neopsephotus bourkii. The sequence continues at coordinate 22,948 of NW_026902124.1, forward strand.
GTGGGCAGTAGAGCTGATGAACCCTGTTTTCCTGTGGGTTTCTGTCTTGTAGCTGAATACTTGGTAGGATGTAAACTTAAGGGTGTGTTTTCCTGTAGCTTGGGCACCTGACAATTTATCCTCTAGGGCTGCTGATGCTTAAGAAGGACTGAACACTAATAGTATCCCCATCTGTGGAGATGCTGCTAGGTCTGCTCCTTTAAAGAATTACTGTCTTTCAGGGTACTTGACTGAAATTAATGATTTTGAGGTTGTTCCCCCTTTGTTTGGCAAGTATCCTCAAAAGAAGCAATTTTTATTTATTTATTTTTTTTTTTAACAGCAGAGCTATAAAGCCAGTGGACTTCTAAAGATTTGAATTAAAATGGGTTTCTGCTGGGCTTCCTTCTTAAACAGATCACTGTTGAATAGTCCAGAAATACACCTCAGTTTCATGAGCTGCCTGGAATCCTGAAGCTGTTTAGTCTCATTACAGTTATAGGGGATTTGTATTTTATGTAAGGATACCCTTTGTCTTGATGTTTTTAATTCTGAAATGAATGGAATAAGAAACCTGAGTGTATGCTGGCAATTTGAACTAGGAAGGGATTATTGTGGTTTTTTATTTTTTTTAATCTTTAATGAAAATGCTTAATTTATCTCCCTAGTGGTATGCCGGGGTATAATGAAGTATTCTGGCTGTTGTGTCTTGGAATGTATGGGACTTTTTTTTTTTTTTTTTTAATCTTAGTTAACTGGACTTTTCCAGTGGCAAAGTTTGTATCTATATTAAGAGGCAGATTTTTATGGGCATTTTTAATGTATAAAGCTCAAACCTAAAAGTTTTGATTACCTAACTATTTAACTATTTCAGGAATATCTTTATAGAATTCCAGCTTTAAGTGAAATATAACCTTGACAAAACATTAAAAAACCCAAACAAACCAACCAAAAAAACCCTAACACACAAACAAAACCAAACTGACTTAAACCACACCTGTTTCCCTCTCTCTTAGGCAGTTCTGTTTCTAAACAAAAATCATTCAACCAAAACTAAAACTGGGAATGGAGTACATGTGTATGAACCTCATAAGCTCTGATTTGTTCTTTGATCTTTTCTAGACTTGTGGTTTTCTTTTACTGAACAGCACAGAAGATTTTTGTTCTCTTCCTAAGACCTAGACTTTATTACAGGCTGTAGAAACCTTTCACAGTTGAATCACAAAGCAATAAATTGCTCACTTAACTTCTTAAGTGAATATATGTTCTACACTTACCTGTTTCTGAGAGCTGACCTAATAAACTGCAAGATAAGGAATTCTGGATTAGCAAAATGCCAATAATAAAAAAAATCAGGACTCTACATTTGCTGTGATAAGAGTAATGTGTAAACTGCAACTGGACTCCTGCAAATCATCCTGTTTAAATAACCCTGTTTCTGTGCGGGCTCTCACTTCTCTCTCTTTTTCTCTGGCTCATTTTCTTCTGGTTCAGCAAGCTGAAGTGCTGTATGCTGTGATAAGGCCCTACATAACGGAGGTGTCAGGAATGAGTATTAAAGTAAGAACAATCCTTTTAACAGGAGTCTACTGGTGCACTAGGCATAATATGTAGGCAGAGTCTTTGTACTGGCATATTACAGCTGTGCTGCATTCTTATCTAGTAGGACAATAGAGCTACTACAGGAGTACCTGGTGGTGTAGTCAACAATGCATCTTCAAGTCTGTTCTCTTTTATAGGTAGACCATCGAAATAGCACCACCAACAAAGCACCGGCTGATTCTAAGGGTATGTTTAATATTAAGGAATTGTAATCGAAGCTCACAAAGAAGTTTTCTTCAGGTCAATAACTGACTTATGGCCTATGTTAATAACAAAATGACGACTTGACATTTTTATATGCCTGTGAATTGGGTAGTAAGCAAGTTATCTGTGCAGAAAACAGTACTACTTATTCTGTGGGCCCTAATGGTGTCCTGACAGGCTTTTAGAGTAACTGTATGTAATCTAATTCTTGCACTTAAAAACTACCCAGGTTTGCTTTAAAAAGTCAGAATGAAGTGTACTTGTTGATTTAATTCAATCTTCTAAAGATACTGGAGAGACTTGAATAATTCCAGGCAAGCTGTGTGTGTTTGAAAGAATTTGCAAGTGGAAAAGGAAGTGGTAGAGTGTCTCTGGCAATTATGTAGGGTAAACGTGTGATGCTTAATAAAGGGGGAGGGGATCTCAGTTGTTTTTGTCTACGACACATGTTCTAGAAGGCTCAGTTTTCACTTACTAATTTTTTAAAATGAAATTCACTTTACTAGGCCTATATTGACTTGTAATACTTTGTTCTTGCCAGATTTGGAACAGCTCTTAAAAGACTCGGAACAGTCTAGCCCAACTGTGAAAAATGACGTGGTTTTCTGTTTGGGTTTCAGTTTTTGAGATTTACAATGAATGTTTTTATGATCTCCTGATTCCTGTATCAAATGACAAGAAAAGAAGGACTCTACGCCTTGCTCAAGACATCAAGGGTTGTTCGTATGTAAAAAGTGATTGGAATACATTGCAAATTGCCAAACAGTATTACTCCTGGTGTGCATATGTTATCTCTGAAGCCCTTCTTACTTTTTGTTGATATTTACAAATTTATCATGTTTGTTCTTCCTAAAGGTCTGCAGGGGGTACAGATTTCTGATTCTAGAGAAGCTTTTTGACTTGTAAAACTGGGTTGAAACAGCAGAGTACTGCAAGCACGAAACTAAATGCTAACTCCAGCAGGAGATGAGAAACATTGAATAACACTGGGCATAGGATGGTGTGTGGGGCAGAGCATGCAACAAAAATATGGCTTGAAGGTCTAGGGAAGAAGCTTTAAGAAGGTCTAGATATCTAGGCTTAGGAAGAAGGTCTAGATATCCCTATTTAGGGTTTGGCATCCTTTATCAGTGCTTTGAGCCAAAAGGATTCAATCCTTCAATAAGATGAACATGTACTAAACCTAACAGTGTTCTATCAAATAGTCTCCTTCAGGCAAAAGCACTTGGCTCTTATTCTACCTAAATGTCTGAGGAAAAAAGGAAAATAAGTGCTACGTAAGTATCTCTTCGAAAGTTTGTATCTGGTGGGGTATATGCATAGATATGTTGGCAGATGCAACAGTGTTTTAAACAGATGTGGTGGAGGCTAAAAATATTTTTACTTCTCTACTGATTTAAATTTCTTTTAGTCACAGCATATTCACAGTTAAAGTATTGAAAATTGAAGATTCAGGAGCACTGCAGGTGATTCGAGTCAATGAGTCTAAGTTCAGAGCTGAGTCTCCCTCTTTTATGATGTTGTCAGTTATCTTACACGTTGATGTGCTGGTACTGCACTGTACACCCAGAACTCTCTGGTAGAGCCTCATGCACGTACAGTTTTCCCCACTTTCTAAATTCATATGGTACTTGGTCCTCTACCTCAAGCCATCAGGTGGCAGTGCTGTTTTGTATCTTGTACCCTCTATTCAACACAGGGTTCAGTTAGCCTGCTGTACTCCTGAACTCATGTAAGTCCTCAGAAGGAACTGGGGGGGGAAGGGGAAACCTGTTGGGAAAGAGTTTGGCAGGCAGTAGTGTGAAACTTGTTTAGGGAAGCAGCAAGAAATTCTTTATCTAAGGAAAGTGTTTTTAAAAGCATGTAATTTCTTCATGCTCAAAGGTGGATAAAGTGGATTTCTTTATCTGCTTTCAGATTGTCATTGTGTGATCTTGCTGGTTCAGAAAGATGTACCAAGACCCGTAATGAAGGGGATAGATTGAAAGAGAGTAGAAATATAAACACCTCCCTCCTGATTCTAGGCAAGTGTATTAACTCACTCAAGAACTGTCAACAGTCAAAGTAAGTCCTCTTACGAACTGCGGACTGGTTGTGGATTTTAAATATTGCCTAGAACATTTAAAAGCTATTGTTTAAAATAGGCAATGCTCTCACTAAGGTTTTGGTAGAAAAGATATGTAGACTTGTAAAGTCTATATTGTAAAGTTGTGTTGATCTAGGAAAGCTATTGTTAAACTTGCTTTGTTTTGTTCCTTATATCATTCAAATTCTGACATCCTTTAGATATGCTGTTATGGATTTTATCAAATTAAGTTGCTTCTGAGCTTGGCTTATGCAACAAACTTTGCAAAAGAGTTTTTTAAACTTGTGTTAGAGTCAGATTTTCAGCCTTCTATTATTCCTTAGAGCTAACTCTATTTTCTGTGTGCTTCTGTTGGCAGCTGCTTGCAAGCTGTTAGTCTATTTAGAATGTGGTTTGTTTTTCTTTCTTAACTCTGAATTTTAATAATATAGAAGAAATACTCTAAAGCATGATCTCTTAAAATGTTAATATGTGCCCCTTTGCAAGCTGGATTGGAAGCAGTAACTTTCTTAAAGGAGTTTTGTTTCAGTCCTGCAGCAAAGCTACTTATGAGCTGTACATGTATTCTGGCAGGAGTGTCACTATCTTGAGTTCTACATTACTGTTCATATAACTGTGAATAGCTGTTGTGTGTCCAAAATGCAGGCAACTTATTCGGTGGCAAGTGTCTTTAGTCATATATTAGGAATTCTCATAAAAATTCTTACCATAAAAAAACTCCATCACCAGCTGTTATGTTCAGGGTCACAGCTTTTGATTTTTGGAAATGCTGAACTGCTGGGGATTAGGAAAAGTTCTGAAAAGTATCTCCATGTGCTTGATGTATACTTGTTTTCTTGCAATTGTCTGTTTTCAGAGACAGGATACTGAGTAAGAGGTCTCTGGTAGTGTTGGATACTGCATGACTAGAACTAAGTATATGCTTTCCATGAACGTGGAAAGGAAAAGAGGTGGACTATAGCTTGAGGTAGCATGAGGTCATGTGACCTACATTGTGATATGTGTTGAGCATGCTGTTGGTTTCAGTGTTCCCTCCAAATGTATTGCTATAGCTGATCTGAGACAATGGCTAAAGCAGCAGTTCACATCAGCCGCACAATCTTTTCACAAATAGCTGTATCTAGTCCAAAATAACCTTAATTGATTTAAAGACTACTTTTATAAATACTGAAGTGTTTGGGTTACACTGCATAGCTCTGACACTAACTGGAAATTATTAACTTTCTGGTCATCTGTTCTTTTGTCTTCGAAGGTAACCCGCCTGGACACGTTCCTGTGTAACCTTATCTAGGTGTTCCTGCTCCGGCAGGGGGATTGGACTAGATGATCTTTTGAGGTCCCTTCCAATCTCTAACATACTGTGATACTGTGATACAGCAGCACATACCCTTTCAGGAAAGTAAGTTAACTCACTACTTCCAAGGATCCTTCAGTGGAAAGAGGAAGATCTGTATGAAAGTAAATATAAGCCAGTGTGCGTCAGCATATGATGAAACACTCAGTGTGCTAAAGTTCTCAGCCACTGCACAAAAAGTAAGTGTGTAGTATTTCATCTTGTGTTCAGTACTTCTGATTTGCATTTAAAGGGCAGGTGTTCTCACTTGTAAGAATAAACTTAGTTGCTGGATTTTTGTCTCATTGCAATCATATCTTCTAATTACTCTTAGTCAGGCTTTACCACTTTGCTGAAATTCTGCAATTCCTACAAAATGTCCAGCCTAACAAGACACTTGCTGTATTGGGAAGAAATTCCCTGAGAGCTAGGTAGACTTTTTTCTGTGGTCATGATATGCTCCCTCTTAGGAGCAATTCTAGCTCCCCATGTCCTACTGCCGTCTTAATTTGAATATTGCTCACCTGAAATATTGATAAAATAGGTTGAGCACCAGAGTTTGAAAGGTCATCTTTGTGTCCATAGAGGTTTCAGTGGGCCGGTTGAGGGAGGTCCAGGCCTTTGGCATGTGGGCTTGTCTAAGCAGGTTAAGTACAACGTCAGAAGGAGCAGACTGTAGGGGTGATACAGCTGTTTAAAAAATAGAATTTGTAGGATGACATTTATGTAATGCAACTAGAAACCCCAAGTATAGGAAAAATAAATATGTTGGTGTGTGGGTTGGCAACCCTCTTGTAGGTTGTTCAGCTTGTGAAACTTGGTGTTCCTAGGATCAAAAGAAGGGTTAGATTATAAAGTGACTTTTTGGTACCCTAGCTGGGAACTGGTCTAAGTAGTGACTCTGAACAGAGGATAGTCTCGGGAGGCCTATAGGAAAGTGCCAGTAAAGGTTTAATAAATTACTGGTGGCTTTGTTCTTTATTTTCTGGGTAGGTCTTTGTTCTGGATGCATCTGTTCTTCCTCAAGTTCAGTCATTTGGCCAGAAATCAGCAAAAGAATCATCACTGCTTGACACTAAAATGCCAGTCCCAAGGAAAAGAACTACTGGCTTAACCATTTCAGAAAATTGAATTTTTCTGTAAGGAATTGATGCTTGCTTGAATGGTAGCAGGTGAGTTGGCATTGAAAGGAAAGTTACAGCGAAATGTGTGCGGGGGTGGGGGGTGCGGAGAAATGGAATTTTCAGAAGCAGTGATCTGGAGTTACTGGGCAACTGGAGGTGAGACTTTGAAAAGGCACTCTAAGGAAAAGGGGGTGGGGGTGGGGAAACTAAACTCAAAGTGGGAGGACTTAAATAGTAGGAATAGAGGGATTATGTCACTGTCCTTACATTTGCCTGACTGGAAGAGGAAGAAAAGGAGGTTTTGTTGCAGTAGAAAGTCAAATTTTATTTAACAAAAGGTTAATAATGTGAGAAGGGTAGCGATTGCATAAATTAGTAAGAAAAATCAGTGTTTCTCCCACCACCACCTCCACCATGCACACACCCTTTTAAAGGGAGGGCATATGAATATATTGAACAGAGTTTTACCTGGGAGTGGTTGGCCAGGGTATCTCTGCTTTTGATGTGATTAATAAAGCTTACAACTGCCTAGTCTACTACCACCTGCTGAATATCAAGACTAGCTTGGCTAAATGTATACTGGTTTAAAAAAAAAAAAAAACACAACAAAACATCAGAATCTGCATTTAGGGTTGGTTTGTTTTTTGGTTTTGGTTTTGGTTTGGTTTTTTTTGAGCATGATGTCCAGTAACCTGAAGTAGTTCTGAGAACCCTTCAAATTAAACTTAGCTGGGGCTCTGACCCATTTCTCTCTTTCACTATAAACTTAAGGCTTTGATATACTTAATCTTCTGCTCCCTTTATTGTCCCACAGCAACTCAGCTATTCAAAAGTGTGAATGTTCTGAGTGTAAGAGTTTTGATGACTCTAATCTGTCCAGTGTTTCTGGAGAGTGTGTGGTGCGAAACTTAAAACGGCCACAAACCTCAGCCTGACTAGATTTCCTTTTTTTTTTTTTTTTGTGGAAGTACTTTAAGATGAATAATTGGTCCTTGGTAACCAGCATGGCTTGTTACTTCTGTCATCTTGAGAGTAAAACTTCATTCTTAATCAAACATGCAGTCTAACTGGGCTTTTAAGTTACTTCCAAGTATGACAAGGAAGTGATGAATTTACAGAGCTGACTATTTGCTGTTTGTACAAATTAGGAATTCAACTCTTTTGACACTGGACACTGCTTTAGATGGGAAGGAAACTCCTCTTACATGCAAGTTTTGCATTCTGTAGTTTACTAGTTTCTTGTTATGCTTCTGTACTTCAGACAAGCACAATGCTTTGCCCTGTATCTGAAAGCCACCTGCTTTTGATTTAAGTAACTGATCTATAACTGATTTGTTCCTCTTACAACCCCTAAACATATTAGATAATTTTGTAAAAATACTTGGTTATAAAAGATTAATAAGCTTTTTAAGTGCTCACTTTTTAAAACCTAAAAGTAATTGATCTTATTTTAACACAGGACAACGCTGTAACTATCCTTAAAAGAATGGCAGAAAAGAACTCTAACCAGGTGATCGAAAGCAGTCAGTTCAAGGATTGTGAAGATACTGTACTGGGAGTGGGAAGAAAACGCTGCTTTGAAAATAGGCCTACTGTGGAAGAAGAGCCACCTACAAAGAAAGGTACAATTTCTATCATCACTCAAGAGGGGGCCTCCCCAAAAAACTTGATTAATATTCCAGAACAGAAACTAAAAGTTGTGAAGCGTAAACATTGCGTTATGAAGAGAAGACCTACTATGTTAAACTGTAAATGGAAGTAACTTGTGTAAATTTCATCTGTCTTGCAGCAGATCCTATACAGTGCACTCCTAAATGTTTAAAATAAAAGTTAGTTTTTAGACTTGCTCTTTTTCTCATCTTTTTATGGACTTGCACACTCAGCTGTAGTTCTTCAGAAATTTCTTAACATCTGGTTTTGTACAAAACTTGCTGTTGATGGACTTCTGGGAAAGCAGCAGCTCCCACTCAAGTTGTTTTAAAATATTCTAAGCAATCATCAAAGGGGTCTGTCAATGACTGTTTTCAGTCATACAGCACGTGCTGTTAAACCTTGCTTCGTTCTGAATGCGTGCTGTGAACACACCAGCTTTCGTCACCGTGACAGTGCTGGCAAAGTAGAGAAACTTTCTGTTTGAATGGAAGTAAAATTATTTCAAGTCCGCAGATAGCATATTTTGTGCAGCTCACGTTTGCACTTTAATCTTTTTGCTTTCCTTCCTTCATCTGTGAGCTTACTAGTTCTCTTAGAATGAGGTGAATAAACTAGCTACAGTGGAAGACCTTCAAGGGTAAGTGTGAAACTTAAAAGGACACTGCACTTAAATTATCTATTTCATTAAGGTCTATTAATCAGTGAGATTTGAGCTATGGGACAGATCTTGTACAAATGGTATATGTAAGATCTGCCTGCATCTGAGTGACTTGATGACAGAGCTGGCCTTCAGTTTCTCAGAATTATGGCAAAGTACATACAAAAGCAGAATGAAGTGTCTTCCCTTTGTGTCCCTTACTTTCTTGCCTTCCTCCTGCAGAATAGATGCAAGCAAGAAAATGTTCTAGGCAAGGATAGGATAGAAAAATAGAAATAAGATTTAAAAAAATGGGAAGCAGGAAACATTTATGTCCATAAAAGAGGAGATAAAACATGCTAAAAGGAGACTTGTTAAATTCAAATGCTCACAGAAAACTCTGGCTACAGATAGTGAGTAAACCAAATGCTGGACTGTCATGTATCACACCCTACAGTGAAAGAACAAGGGAACACTAGATTGAGTAGAAGATCGGTTTAAGTTTATGGAAAAAAGCATTTCATGCAGTGGGTAATGAACTTCTAGTATTTCCTGCCCTAGAAGGTAGGAGAGGCAGATGATTCTCAGATTCCAGGAATGATTAGACAAGCTAGCAGCCAATAGGTCCACACACAGACACTGAAATGGTTAAGCAGAGTTACACTGTCCCATATTCTTCCAATGCTCCCAATTGTTCTGTATAAGGGAAAGTCTGTAGGAAGTGTCTGGACCTAACAACAGTAGAAAAAGGCGGTAAAATACTAGGCTATGTCAACTGATGGTGTGTGATGCAGTGGGGCATTTGTCATTTGAAGTCTCTTTTATTTGAAGACGTATAAACGTCGCACTTATGGAAAGCTTCTGTCTCTGTACCAGATGCATGTCTCATTCAGCTCTGCTGTCTTTGATTAGGATGAATATTAGATCATAGCATGGCCATTAGATGGTGCCACCTATATAAGGGTGGGAAAAGCTCATCTAGACTTATTGATATACTAGACAGTAGTAGTTTTGTTATCTCATGACCGAAGCTCATCTAAACAACAATAGAAAAGGGATAGTACTCAAACAAAAAATTGACCATCAGTGCCAATTAATATAAGCACTGAGATTTTTTTTCTGTTGGGAAGAGCAGGCTATTCAGTAGTGTTAAATATGTATCTTTTGTGGGTGTTGAGTATAGAAGGCATCTGGTTTTAAAACTGAGTTGTTTGAAGCTCCAAAATGATGACTTTTATTAATATATGCTTACGTTTAACCATTCTTGTTAAATGTGCAATAGAACAATTTGTGCACTGTGATCATTTTCTCATAGTATTTAGATATACTAATGGCCTAAGACTGAAGTTTACTTTGGGAGTAGATAAGTTTTATCTTGTCTTGAACTTTCTGGTTTTGTACTCTTCTTTAAAACTTGCCTTCTATATTTTGGGGTGGGGCTTTTTCTTTTTAAGTACTTCCTACATAAAAACCTTCTGGAGTAAATATTGTGTTTTCTTGCGCTAGTATTTTACTTTGCTTGCATGGTTGTGATTGTCAGTACCATGCATCTAAATAATTTCTAAATCTTACTGTGAATGATCATACCCTACTCACTGTAGGTGTTGGGCTATGATGTGCCTTTTTTTTCATCTTGCAGCCTTACATCACAAAATGTATCTTAAGGTACCTTGGCACCTTTCCCTTTTAATGTGAACTGTGTAAAACTCATGTCCAGTGTGAAAATATGTAGCGTTTGGATAGGGAGAAAATTATCTCCCTACCTAGAATTTTTCATCTTGTAGGATTCAAAAACATGGCTTTACAAGCCAAAGTAAAGCTGCTGTTGTGTCTGACCTAGCAGGAGCACTTGATATATGTCTAACTAGAACAGAAATTTACAGAAAAGCAGGAAGGAAAAATGTCCTGTGGAATTTGATCCCTCGAAAAATAATAAACCCAACAAAGTGAAATCAGAACCTCATTTGAGATGGAGAACACTGTTGCTAATGTTTCAGTATCACTTATTGTTACTAACTCTATAAAACTTGTTGGATCTGTTTGGAGGATGCTTCTGTGCGGTGCCTATTTACTTAATCCTTCCAAAGTAAGATGACAGCCAAATTCCACCTTGCTGTAGTTAACAGTACTTGCAAGAATCCTCTGTCAGGCTTGATTTTAACACTAAAACATAGAATGTATGCTACTAATTAGACACTGCTGGATTCTAAAATGCTTGTGTGAAGCATAGCTGGAGTCAGTTTTGAAGGTGGTGAAATGTTGTTATTTTAGTTAGAATTTCTCATTACTTGGGGGGGGGCAGGGAACTGGCTGAAGCTAATAAAATATTTATGAAAACTTGTGGTTGGGGTGGAACATTTCACCCATCTTTCTGGGAGAACTTTACGTGCAACATATTAAGTGCATGTGTAAATAGTTATATGTCGTTTAGAAACCAATTGAAAAGAAAGCCCCAACACTAAGCAAAACCAACTCATGCTGGATTTTTAGCTTAACTTTTAAAGTTAAGAGGATAGCAAGTATGAGTGAAACTTCTCAGAAATGTATATGACATAGCTCTTCTAAACATGGTATGAGTGGTTGCTGGTTGTATTAACGACATTGTTGAACGGGCGAAGGTGAAAACTAGATATGCCTGTGAATGGTATGTAGCTCACAGATCTCACTGCATATTAGTAAAACTAGAAAGGCCTTTCTACTAGTGGTGCAGAGTAGGAGGCTGGAATAGAACCGTTGGAAAAGTATTAAGATTTCTCCTGCTGCAAACTTTCTAGAAGCCTAACAGGCACCTATTGCATTTTAAATTAATCAGAGGGCTTTAACTACTTCAAGACAAAAATGTCCAATGATATGGGTAGATGCTCTCTCCCTGGCAATGTTCAAAGCCAGGTTGAACAGTCTGGGGTGATAGGGTCTAGGGTGAGGTGTCCCTGCCCATGGCAGGGGGGTTGGAACTAGATGATCTTAAGGTCCTTTCCAATCTTAACCATTCTATAAGGGTGTGGCTTTCAGATGGTGACTGCATTCTGTATAGTAATTGCCATCTGGTATTGCTAGTGACTTGTACTATCTGTTTTAACCAGCCTGACCTGTATGTTGTTTTTCTTGTTTAGGAGATACAAAGGAGAGTTGGGAATATGACACTCTAGAGCAAAGGGAACTGAATATTTGAAAACAAGTACTTCTGAGAACCTTGCAGAAATATTAGCACTGAGGGAAAGAAATGAAACCTTGGAAGGTCAGCTAGCTGCACTTGAAGAAAAGAATAAAGAGTTTAGCGAGCAGATAACAAGCTTGCATCTCAAGCTTTCTGCTTCTGAAGAAAGGGCTTTTGGCTTAAGTGAAGAACTTAAGCAGCGTCAAGCTGATTATCAGAAGATTGCTTCTGAATTGGACAAACAGAAAACTATAAATAAGGAACAAGAAGGAAAGATTATTCAGCTAAATAATGAAGTAGAAAGTGCAAAACAAAAGTTAATTGATGAATTGTCACAAATTAAAGCAGTGCTGTCCAAAGTAGATGAGTTGTATAAATGTCACTCACTAGCTGAGTCTTACACTATGGATATTGATTTTGTTAATCTAAAAGCTTCATTAGACTTTCAAAAAGGCAAACTAGAGAGAGCTCAAGTGAGTTCTGTATGCATGCAGTCCCAAACTGCTTCTGCAGAAGATCAGAGATGGGAGGGCTCCTTTCACAGCACTGTTGAAAGCATTTGGGAAGAATGCAAAAATATTATAAGGGTTTCTTCACAAAAAAGTCAGCGGATTCAAGAACTACTTCAACAAGTTGAAGACTTAAAGAAAGGACTTGATGACTCTGAGAACTGTAATAATCAACTGAAAATAAATTAAATGAAATTGCAAATCAAGATCATCAGTCCTTAAAGGAAAAAGAACTTACGAGTCAGTTAGAAGAGCAAATTTAGAAGAAAACACAGGATTTTGAAAAGCAGGCTGCAGAAGATCGCAGAGTAATTGCCGAGCTCAAGGAGGAAGTTACCACCTACGAGGAAAAAATAAGAGAGCTTGAATGCCTTTTGGAGGCTTTTAAAGCTAAGGATGACAGCATAGAAAAGTTAGAAGAAGTACTCAAAGAAAAAGAATCTATTATTTTAAATCTAGAGACTAGTACAGTAGCTCTGCAAGAGAAATGTGCCAATTCAGACCTAACCATTAAAGAACTAAATGATAAAGAAGTAAATCTGAAGGAGGAAATTGTGCAGTTGATGAACAGTTTGGAGAATATGAAATGCTGTCTTGAGGAGAAAGAGAAAAATGAGGATGAGCAAATACAATCTATAGAACTGTAAGTAAATACTGAGAACTTCTAGACCTTTGAGAACAGACTCAAAGCTACTTTCTGTGAACATCAGTTTATTTTGACATAACACTTGCATGTTTATCAACTTTTTGAACCAAACTACTTAAGAAGTCTTAATACACTACTTGCATTTTACAGTTGCATATTCTGCTGCCTATGTTTTCCTCACCTGTTTGTATATTCTTTCATAATGATGCATCTAAATAATGTGGAACTACTGTAGGGAAACTACTGTAGGGAAACAGGAGCATGCAAGGAAAGAATTCTTTGGGGATCTCTAATATCGTTATATTGCATACACTTTCTAGAGGAACTAACATAGTTTAATGCTATATCCTGTAACTTGTCTGAAAGCAGGTAATGTTTTCTTTGGAAAGGACTGAATGTTAAAAAGGAAAAGAAGGAAGTTAAAAAAAAAAGAAAAGAGCTTAGGGAGTAAACAGCTGGTTTTGTTGATAGCTATTCTAGGTGAACAGAGACTACTATAAAACCTTGAAGGAATAACAGGTTTAGAAGGATAGCACTTTCCCCAGCCCCTTCTACTTTTTAGATCTTTAAGAAATAAGAGCTTAAATGTATCTGACAGACTATATTTGCTATATGCTAAGGCAATTGCAAGACAAAAATAGCTTCAAGGTGTTAGCCCTTCTCCTTACTGGGGTTTCTTTTGTGCCATATTTGTAGGTACCTGCATGTACTCTGATGCACACCTTAACATGAAGGTCTGGAGATCCCCCACCTTGAAAGGTGTTTCTCCTTTTGTGTGGCCTTGTTTTGTATCTTCAGCTATAGAATCTAAAAAACCTTCTGTTAGTTTTAAAGTAAAAATCCAAGGTGTCTTATTGTAAACTTTTAAAAATAAATATAATATAAAAATTAACTCATCAAACTTCTAAATTATTTTGTAGCCTGTGTAATAGCAGGACTTGTTGCAATGTTATTGCTTTTTCTGCTTTCTTATTTTTACGTATTTTGATCCTTTCAAGGTCTGGTATGTAGGTATCAAGTTGAAACTTACTTGATATTAACCTTGTTTCTTTTCTTACTTTGTAAGGACACCTAATGATAAAAATGATTGCTCTGGTCTGCTTAAAAATAAATTGCAGTGTTCAGAAGTGAATCTGATCAGTTTATTACTTCAGGATCATATAATAAGCTGAAATCCAAAAGTAAAGTTGTAAGGCTTGGCATCAATCTGATAAATTTAAGGTTTTTTAATGAATAAAAACAGCATAGAGCCTGAGTTAATGTGGAAAAGGTGTTTCTCTGAGATATATGATACTAATGTCGTTTACATCTCTTAATTTTGAACACAAGGCTACGTAAAGATCTTTCTGAGAGTTCTGCCCTTGTACGGAGTTTGAAAGACTTGCAGAGGAAAAAGGAAGAATATACAGATTTAATAATTAATACACAGATTAATACAGATTTAATAATTAATACACAGATTAGTACAGATACTGAAGGGGGGGTGTAAATTTTGTTCGTGTATTTGAAAAAGGTTTGTAAAAACTATGGCTAATCTGGTTATGGAGGAGTAAATTATAAACATAATCTTAATGACAACAGTAGCCTTATGTTATTCGCGCTGACTTCAAAGGGTGATGCTTCACGGGGAAAACACTGATACCTGGAAGGAGGAGATGGATTATTCAGAAAAAGCAACTTTTAAACATTTGAGTTGCGTTTCCTGTTAAGGTGTGGAGAAGAAAAGAAAGCATGGAATTGCTTTAATGTTAATTGTTAGTATTTGCTTTTCAAGCAGCAGGATGTCTTAGAACCTCATGGGATGTTACAAGAACTTAAAATCCAAAAGACTGTTGAAGAGTTTGGTTTGAAAATTAAGACTTCAATGTCTTCCCCAGCAGCCTATAATTTGAGGACCTATTCCTACTCAACTTTCACTGTATAATCCCTTGTTTGAGAAATAGCAAGGAAATGAATTTGTAGCTTGATTAGGTTATTTCTTGACAGGTCATTTTTGTTTTGTTTCTTTTGTGTTTTGGTTTGTTGGGTTTTTTTTAACCCACTGCCCCTGAAAATTTAGCTGTTTGCAGACATGTAACTCTTAATTAAAATAATTAGTTATTTAGTAACTTACAAAGGTTGTAAGAGGCTTATACAAAAAGCTAGCTTTCCTTGATGTCTTTGTGCATTGTTACAGGTGGGTACAATGCAATCTGAGGAGAAATCACTGAGGAGCAAGGTTAATGAACTTCAGAAAATTAAAAACCAGCTTAGTGAAGAATTAGAGATCAAACAGCGCACAATTCTGCAACTTAAAAAGGTTGGGGGTTTGGATTTTTATTTTTTTTACTGCTCTTAGTTTTGGGTTTTTTTGTTGTTTTTTTGATGAATCCTTAAACGGGGCAAGCAGAAGGAGAAAGCTTACAGAAACTGGAGTAAAGATAAGAGTTAGAAATAATTTTAATAGGTGGATAAAAGATGCTTAAAGAATTTCTCACTGCATGCCACTGTCAAATTGTTTTTATATAATCTGCCTAATACTCAATACTTGCAGATATTCTGATTAGTGACACATAGATATGTTAGTAGTAACATTTTCCTCTAAACCTTTTGGGGTTTAGTCAACTTGAATGCTCCTTAACACCACATAAAAAATTTATGCTGGACTGTTTTTCTTAAATGCCTTAGGAGCAGTTGAATAACGAGAAGCTGGAAGAAATCTCCAAAGAGTATGAGAAAACATGTAAAGGTCAGAAAAAGACAGTTTTATTGCTTCTCCCCTTTGTGGAATGGCAACATAATGAGTTGTCATATTGTTAATGAACTTGAGACAGTTTTATATATTTATATTTTAAAAAAACCTGGGAACTTCAAACAGGGCATTAAAATTATACAGTCAAGAACAAAATTTTATTAAGGCATTGTTTGCAGGTATCTTTGAAAGCAGTGAGTCTCAGATTAAGAAATATGAGCTCAGAGAAAGTGTGAATTTGCTGATATCAGTGTCAGGTTATTAAATGTTGGTATTTATTAGTCATTTTAACAAATTGGAACACTGAAACACTAACTAGCACAGTAACAGTTTCTGCAGGCTTGACAAACATCCAGCAGTTGAACAATTATTAGTTTCCTATATAATACAAGACACAGACTGATGTTAAACTGAAATGTTTGCCTAAATCAAGTTCATGGAGTCGCTTAAGAATTTTGGATTCAGATAGTTCAGTAGAGTTGCACTGTTTCTAATAGAGCTTTTGATCTTGGGCAGTGAGGAGGGAGAGGGCTTGTCCTGGTTTTCTGCTGGGATAGAATTGTCTTCCTAGTAACTGGTACAGTGCTGCGTTTTGGCTTTAGTATAAGATTAATGTTGAAAACAACAAAACATTGGTGTGTTAAGTAGTGGTTTCTCATGGATCAGTTAGTGATGAGGAGCACAAGAACTTGGGAGGGAGCACAGCCAGGACAGCTGACCTGAACTAGGTTAAAACATGATAGGGCTCATTTGTAAATATTTTTCAAATCTTCACATCTGTGTGCAAAGGAAAAAATAATTGAAGATATGCAGATGACATTAGGAGAACAAGAACAGACTCAGATTAAACAAGAAGTGATCGAAGCCAAACTAGAAGAGATCAACAGATTAGTTTTGGGTAATCTATGGAAGGGGAGCAGGGAGGCAAAATTATATTGGACCTATTGTGATTAGATGCTTTAAATTTATGGTTTTATTTGTTGACTGCTATTTAGGCATTAATTTTATGTAATACATAAGAAACTTCTAAGAGTTAAAGGCTCTGTTGTCCCTTTGCAGTCACAGCTGATAAATTCAAGGAACTTTAGAATAAGGATGTGAATGTGCTCAAATATGCATTTAAACTACATATTATATAACCTAATTTTGTGTACTGACTAGAACTGGAACTATGGAAGCAGAAATTTAGAGAGCTGAATAACCAGAGCAATAGTGACTGGCAGCAAAAGATGAGCAAAAATGAGGAGAAAAACAGAAGTGAAAATGAGGAAATAATGAAGCTGCAAAAAGAGCTGAAGATAAATATGGTGATGTAATTCATACTTAGTTTTAAAGCCATAACTTTCATTTAGAAATCTTTTTTTTTTCTGTGTCACTGTCTTCAAGAGCTAGGGCATCATATGGCAAGTTGTTGCACTAGTGAAGGAAACCTCCTCTAGAAGCTGTTTTACACCCATACAGCAGTTTGGATGCGTATCTTTGTAACATATGGCATCACTGTAGCCCTGTAATGAACTGCACTCGTCCTTATATTATGCTACCATAGATGTCTTTCTACAGCTAGGCTTCTCTTACAGTTGTCTTAGCTAATCTAACTCATGATAGCTATTCCAAACCTCTTTCCTGTCAGTTGCTTTGGCAACTAAATCAGACTTTCAAGATCTTGCACTTGCTGTACGACCTGTAACCCCTTCTTGTTAGGTTGAGGATTTAAACTTAATTCTCATTGGATTAGAGAGGAGATTTCCCCTCTCTCCCCACAAGTGGCTATTCGGGTGCCTTCTGTTTTATGTGGGTGAATGTCTGACAAGAGCTTTGATTGTGATAGGAAAGGAGGCAAAGTTGCTGTGGATTGAAGCGACATTCTTTGGTATGCTTGATCTCTGTCTACCATTCAAACTGTACCGTACTCTTTGCCTTCCAGTCTTGAAGTAGAAGTAAGTTTTCTAACATGTCCTGCAAGGCAGTGTAAAAGATTGGGAATCTGTAAGTTGAGAGTCTGTTTACTGGTGTAACTTTTATAGTGTGCTCACTCGGCAAGTTTTTAGACGAGAAAAAAAAGTTCCCATGAAGATGCGTCAGTCTGAATAAAACTTGCTGAAAATTGTTCATTTTTTTTTTCTCCCAATACGGAGGAACATATGAGAATGTAGTACTTGCACTTGGGAATATGCTGGAGTAAAACTGTTAGGATTTTTATCTTTTTGAAAGAAATCCGTTTAATGGTAATCTGGATTTTGAGATTTTTATTTTGTCTTAATCTCTACCTGTCGTTTTATTTCTGGTTTAATTAAAATAGGAAAATGAGGCAAAGTATCAAAGTGATAGAAAGAAGTGGCTGGAGGAGAAAATGACACTCATACATCAAGTAAAAGAAGCTGAGATCCTTCGCAACAGGGAAATGAGAAAATTTGAGAAGGAAAGAGAGCACCACGTAAAGAAACAAGCAGAAATTGTAAGTGACTGGAGGTCTTAGTATACTGAATCCTCTAGTGTCTTTAGCACAGAGCAAATCTCATGTGAAGTGTTAACAGTGTGGATGCTCGAGGGTAGTTGACCTTTGTCAAAATCCCCTCACTTTATCACATGGTGAAGCCTAGATGAGACCATCTTGTTAAGAAAAGGGAAGAATAGGAGGGTCACAAAATGAAAAAGCTTAATAGGTAATGGAAGTTAACATGCCTGTTCCTTTCTATTCTATCATCACCTCACTGAATTTTTCAAACATTATTTTGCGTGTAAAACACCTGTCAGTAACCTACACTTACATGAATTGCTGCTTATTGGAAGCTAAGAAAACATACTTTGAAAAATAGGACTGTTTGTTTGGCTCTTTCCTAAAAGCAGAAGTTAACAAAAAATCTTTTGAGATTTAGAGTAAAAAATACTTAGTTAAAATGCTAGTGGCTTTGTTCCTGTATCAGTTTCAACTGAGAGTTAATAGCAAGGTAAATGCCTTACCTGTTCACCAGGCTGCATTATGGCTGTATTTCTTGAGTATCTAAAATTATGAAATGAATCTGACCAATCTAAAACTGTATTTGCATCCAGATATAGTTGGCAATGACTTTCTGGACCTGCAATCAGTACAGGAGGGTATTAGGAGCTTAAGATTACTTTAACGTTATCTGTGACTTTGCTTGCCTGAGACTTGCTCGCTCTGATTTTATTACTAACAAAGAGTATAAATATAGATGCAGATTTTCTAATTGAAGCGTAGTTTGCTTTTGTATTCTTTTTTGTGAAAACAGCTCTATGCGAGCTTTGTAGGATCAATATAGGCTTTCAAGTTTACTCAGGCCATAAAATAGTAATGCTATGTGAAACCAAACTATCAGAACAGTTCAGATAGTGCGTAGAACTGGTGTTCAATTCTAATCTTTTTTTTCCCTATTTAGGAAAGTCTTGCTGCTGCACAGCTGGCAGAAAAGGACAACAATCTTCAAAAGTGGCATGAAGAAAGAGATAAATTAGTAGAAGCTTTGGAAACACAGCTCAGGACTTTGGTTTCTAACACCACACAAAAAGATAAGGAAATAGCAGAACTGAAACAGGCTGCACTAAAGGATTTGGGAAAGGTTCTCTCTCTCTTGTTCTTGTGGGATTTTTTTTTCTTGTTTTCCTTTGTTATGCATTAATTCTACAAAACACAATACTTTTTGTGGTTTGGCTCAGTTTTTTTCTTCTTACTGTCATATTGAAGCCATTAGCAGCTCATTAAAAATGGAAGCTTTATGTTTGAAATTGAATTTGTAACAGTAACCAAAGTTTCAGAACATTTAGTAGTTTATTTAAAGTCTCTTTGATTCTTTGATTGCAAAGTTGAACTGGAGATCTGAAACAGTTATCATAGCTGCTGCTTTTTTCACAGCCCCAGGGACTTAATGATCAAGTGGGAGGTGAACTATTTATAACTTCACATAAGTAGAGTAAAATAAAAATTTACATTACATCTTCCCTGGGTGTTACATGACTTTGCTTCACTTTAAATAGTGACCACTCATACATGAAATTGTTGGCTTTTTGTTGGATAGCTGACTGGTTTAGCTTGCAGTTCTAAAACTGATGCTTCCAAGTAACGATGCTTGTGTGTATATTTTCTTTTGTCAGTCCTGCAATTTGTGGCATGTTTTGCTATGTTTTTTAGGCTAAGGAAACTGATACAGAAGAACTAAGGAAAGAGCTGGCTGAGAAAGATGACTTTATAAAGGAACTGACACAGCAGGTTAACCATGAAAGTCTTCTGTCTATGGCAGAAGTACCTTTACCTGAAGAAGGACAATCTGAAATAGATCAGACTGTAAACAAAGAGGTATGTTTGTTATGGAAAGTATGTACTAATTATAAGGTTTTAATAACTTTTGTTGTTTTCTCAAGATACGTTTCAGCAGCACTGGGAATCTGACAAAACTTATTGCTCGTACTTCTTCATACTTTATCTTCATTTCCGAGTTCTTGTTCATTCTTTCCATCTCCCACTTTTGCTATCAGAAATAGGGTACTTACATTAATAGAATACCATCTCGCGATACATTTATAGAACTTGCATGCCTGAGGGGAAAAGTAGTTACCTAACCCAGGTTCTAGAGATTTGAAGACATTGTAGTGCCATTCCAGTTTGATGGTGTTCAGGGAATTTCAGCTCAAAACTTTTGTGATATTGCCTATACTGTGGTAATAAGAGATGTTTCTGTAATAGGAGCTTCCAACCTATATGGGGGTTCAGAAGAACAAAATAGTATCCTGCATACCACAGAAAACCAAAACAATATTTGAAGTTTACGCAAAGAAAATATCAACTTTGCTTATTTCCGGAAGGAAAAATTGAAAGGCTTGCAACTATCCTGAGACTTCCAATTCTGACTGAACTCCTGCGTGTTAACTTGAACAGTATTTAAGGATATAGTTCTCCTCCTAAACTGAATTAATGCTGTGTGGCTCTACTGCTAGTTAATAGTGAACAGGGCTGAAAGTGGATTTCCTAGCAATCCCTCCTTTGGCTGCTAGAACATGCATTTCTCCTCTTGCTACAGAACTGGAATGCAAAATGCATCTCTTCATCTCTTTCCTGTCTACTGCCAAATAAGACTGTCTGGCTAGTTTCTTGCTAGTTCATCAGTTCAGCTAGTGCCATATAGATAAAGCTTGTGATGAATGAGGGAGGACAGAGTAGCTTTCAGAAGGGTTAGTGCTTTACACAGCTTTGTAATAACAGGTAAGAGAGCACCATATTTTTTTTTTTTTGCTATTAAAGTAGTTATTGAAGAATTGTTGTGAACATTTGGTGCTGACATATTTACCTCAAGGAAGTAGAGACAATATTTGTTCCTATGGGTAAGTGGAGGTGTCTAGGAGGATTATGATGTGAGAAACTTCTGTTGATGTTGAAGTGAATGGGGTAAGGTTTTGGGGGGGAGAAGGCAAATAATTCCTGGGAAACACATTGTGACAATAAAGAAGAAAAACTAAAGCATTCAAGGGGATATGTCTCCTGCCATTTAAGAAGAGGCTAAGAAGATGGCAGTCTGATGACGAGAGGTTAAGGCTACTGGAGAGTTATGGAGCTGAGGTTTACAAAATCATGGTTGTGGTGGGTAAACAAAAGCCAAAACTGCAAGAACTGGGCAGCTGTTGATGAAACTAATAGGAGATAATTTAAACAATTAAATAACTTATTCCTATCTGAAGCCACTAATGATCCTCTGAAAACAGGTACTATCAGCAGGGAACAGAAAAACTTGAATTTGAAATCTGTAACTATATTGACGAATGGGTACTCCGAGGATTAGGCAAAGGTATATCCTTTGACCCCTCTAATGCAACAATTGAGAGTGCTGGGTGAGTATGGAGACAACAGATGACAAGGTGGCTGGGATCACACATTTTATCCCTCAAATAACAGCATCTCCCTTTGCCACTGTCAGAGGCAGAATATTGAACTAGATGGACTGCTGGTAAGACCCAGCAGGACATTTCTTATAATCTCTTAGCATGAATAGATTTTAGTGATTCAAAAATGTCCTGTTTCTTGTTGCCCAAACAATTCTAAAAGGTTTTGGGATTGGTTTTTTCATGAGGTTTTTTGGGTGGGTTTTTTTTTTTCTGTAAATCTTTCTTGATGATCAGCTCACCTAGTTTTGTTGCTCTTGGTAGCAATAAAAGCTGCATGACATAATCATGTGAATATATCTGACCTGAATCATGTGTTCTTGAAAACTTACCTATCGCTGAGGCTTATAAGGTAGCTGATTATTAAGCAGAGTGAGGAAGTCCTCATCAGTTGAATTTGTCTTGAATCAGTCGAACCTTGTTACTCACACAGTTAATTTCTCTAGGTGTAGAAGGGGGAGGGAAAGCTCCCTGAAAACAAGCTAGAGAAAGACTATACTTTTCTCTCAAGCTCCTATTACTGCCCAGTTCCTAAAGAGCAGCAGAGTTAACATGAGTAACATCGTGTCAATGCTACTACTGCTAGCTGTGAAAACTGTGACTAGCTGTCTCTGCCCTTGAGGAAAATGACTTGCAAAGTATCAGGCTGAGTTCAGCAAGGAAGACTAAGTTCTGTGGTCATGCATGGAAGTGTTAACCTTTTAAAATTTAACAAAAGTTTTAGAAAATAAGAGTGAATTCTGCTGTAGCTGAAGTAGATTCCTTTGCTTTTATTAACAGTGTTCCGAAAGCTGACTGCTAGAAAAAGGAATGCTTGCTAAGCAACCCACTGGAGAAGGATATGTATTATAGCATTTAAGTCATAGTTATTTTAAAGCTTGTTTTCTTAAAACGTTCCTATGCTTGCAGGACCATTCTGAAATTGCACTTGACTCGTCTGAAATGTCTACAGAAAATGGAAAAAACAGTCGGTTCCCAAAACCAGAGATGAAAATCCAGGTCACACCTTTGCAACCCAGTAAGATGGAGGTGAAGGACCAGGGCGGCCCCATACCAGTTACAATTAAAATGCTCAAGCCAGGAAAGAAAAGAAAAAGTGAAGAGATGGATGAGGTATGCCCTAGACCAACTGACATTACGTTGTGCAGCTTTTCTCTAGTACTCTGATAATTTGTTAAAATCCTATCCTCCTGATTCTCACTGAGACCCAAAAGATATATGTAGGGCATACTTAAGCTTCTTCAAACATCATCCTGTCCTTCCCCCTGCCTGCCAAGTGAACGAATCTCTGGCCTGTGATGAGTAAGGTGATAGACTTCAGTTTATTCAGACCCTGGCCCCTTGTCTCCGATTTGCACTTTCTCTTCACCTTTTACTTTTCCCTCTCCCTACAAGCACCATTTGCTTCTGCCTCCAGCTGTGATATATGTGGGATTGCAGACCAGTTCTATAGAAATTTTTCTTTTGGTTTAGACAATTATTGATGTCAATTATAAACCCCTCTAATGGTCAATTACAAGTTAATTCTGTGCATTAAATCAGTGCATTTCAAAGTTTCAAGACCCCTTCCTTCCACTTTTCCTCCAGCTTGTGTTCTCTTTGATCTTTTTCTACTTGAAGGGACTATGTACCAGCACCTGAACCTCCCTGTTTTCTGTAGGCCTTAATACCTCTTTAATTTCTTCAGTTGTACTAGATTATGTACTCCAGCCCTCTTAATGTGCTGTGGTGTTTACATGTGGGACAAAGGCTCCACAGCAGTCCAAGGTGGTAAAAATCTTCACTTCTCCTACCTGAACTGCATGTTCCATCCCTCTGCCTTCTATCAGTGCCAGCACAGCTTTCTCTAAGACACTTAAGAAGGCCTTGAAACCGTAAGAGCACATTGTGGTGGTACTTTAATCGTACTTGTGGGGCTTATGAATCTCTATGCTTTTAAGGACTTTTTAAGCTGACAGGTAAGTATGAGATTGTGGATGATTTGTCTAGGTAGTAAGTGGTGTTTTAGCGAGTGAACTTCTCTCAGCTGAAGAGTGAAGTGTCTGATGCTTTTCTAGCATTTCTCGCTCAATCATTCCCAAGTGATGTTTTTTAATCTCTAAATAAAATAGTTAAGATAAATAATCACTTCCATGATTACTGTGCAACAGGGCTTCAATAAACTCATTTTGTTAAACCTGTTAAAAGCTGTGTAAGTTAGTTCATCTGGAATTCAACACTTCATTCTGGAAGCATGTCCAGAGCTGATTTAAGTTTCTTGTGGCTTGAACCAGTTTTCTTTTGAGAGTAGTATTTTTTCAGCTTGCTGGCAAAGTAGGTGTAAAAATAACCACCATTCTGAAGGCACTGAAAAAGTACCAAACTTTTCCTACAGGTATTTAATCTCATGTAGTTATAGGATCATAGAATATTTAAAGTTTTTAGAGAAGATTGTTTTACCTATTCATTTAAATCCTTTCAGTGTAGTTTGTGTTCATACCCTTATGGGAGAACATTTAGCTAAGTAACTTTTCAATAACATGAAACTAAATTTTAAAGTATCTTATTGCTGTTCTGTTCACCCAAATATGACTCTTAAATATAATTTGTTATGCTAAATGGATTATAAAAGGATTCAGCAACTTTAACTGTCACAAGTCTACTGAAGACACAATTTGTTTTTAAATTGTCTGAAACAAAAGCATGTTGTCAGCAGTAAAAGTAAGGGATGGGGGGAAATCTGTGGTGTTCAACCACATACTGCGCATCTCCCTTTCTTTTTTTAAGAAGTGGTGTAGTTTGGGGTTGGAATTTTTGGGGGTTTGGGTGTGCTTTTTAAAAACCCACTTCTTTTGCTGAGACTCTCGATAATTAGCCAAAGAACAAAATTCTCTTTCTCTTCTGACACTGTTATGAGTTGGTATGGCTATTGGTTACCTGAAATCTCTTGGCAATAATGAATGAGATGAAAGTCATATTTTAATGACAGCTTTACACTATCATGTTAAGCTGTCAATGTCACTGACATGTTTTTATAATTGTCACTGTAAATCTGAATTTTCATTTTGATTTATTGAGTTAACTTAAATTTGTGTATTTGCGTCTCAAATGTCTTAAAGCCAGAAGTATAGGGAACAATGGAAGGAGGAAAATAATAAATGTCTGAATGGTTTGGCCACAGGTATTTCTAGCTCCCTTCCACAAGTCTGTTTAGCATTTAATTCACATTTGAATAATTACTTCTATCCAGTATTAGCCAATGGCTCCCTACTGTTATTCACAGCACTTAAACAGTGACTGCTTCTGTAATATAAATAATTGTTGGTTTTTTCTAGAAGAATCTTAGGTAAAATTTGTCATTTATTTTCTTAGGATTTTGTGAAAAGCGAGAACAAAAAAAATGCAAAACCTGCTATGACTAATTTGCCTTCTACAAGCAACAAGAAAATGGTTTGATTTTATTCTATTTCTGAAGTTAGTTTGGCCTTTTCTGTGAAGGTGGGCTTGTGAAAGGAGCAGACATATGCAGCAGTATCTTCTCTTTATCTATGTACTTGAATAGGATTCTAAACATGTTGTCTTCCTAAACTCAATATACTAACCAAAAAGAGTCTGTATTTATCAAGAATGTGTACTAGCTGCACTGTACAATCATTCATAGGGAATGACCTTTCATACTGAATATTGAACATACTATTAATATACATAATGTTATAGGCAATTCCTTTGAAGTAAAAGAAAGGTTTATTTCACCTATACGCATGAAAATTGTGAGGATTATTTTAGGCATTAGTAGTAAACTGGGTGGGTTCAGAGGATGGGTAGTGGATACATTTTCCCCACCAGTTTTCTCTTGTTTTAGTTATAACTAGAATAGCTGGTCTAATGAAATTGCCTACAACTTTGAATTTTTTTTTCTTTAAGAAACTGTTTTCTATATTTCTCATGCCCTTAAATGTATTTTGTGAAACTTTGACGATGTTTTTTAATTCTGGGTATAAAACAAGGCTGTTTATATTTTTTTGTTGTGGTAGGGTCATTAGTACAGTGAACAGAGGTGCCAGTAGGAAAACTCAGAATGTCAGCTTGAGAATAACATTATGGTAAAATAAAATGGAATTAATCTTTAAGATAAGTCAACTTGCAACTTAAGCAATGCTCTTGTATTTTTGTACAGATGTCTACTATACAGCTTAGAAAACCATACCCCTTAAGAAAGCAAGAATCCACTTCAAGTAAAAACTCTGCTAAAAAGAAAGATGGAAAGCTGCAAAAAAGTGGAGATTTCTTCCAAAGTTCTCCTACTATTATTCAGTCTAAAGGTTTGTACAGAACAAATAAGTCTCATTGCATATTCTCTGGGCATTGCAGAATAACTTTTTTCTACTGTAACCTATTAATACATATACTGTTCAACGATAAGTCTGCTTCATTAAGTTGCTGTTTTGTTTATGAAATAAAGGAGTCTGAACTGGGGCTTGCTATATTAAATCTTGCAGAGCAGAAAAGGCTGTCTTGATTGCAAAGACCACATGGTTATCAAGTTTAGGTTGTGAAAGATAAACTGGATGGAATGAAAGGATGCAGTGTGGAATATATGCATATAAATTCATCATAAAAGACATAACTGTTAAGCTCAACATGTTGGAGTTACTTTGGTTTTGCTTACAGTAAAACCAAACAGTTAAGGGCACTTTCAGGGACTTGTCCTGCTGCTCTAAAGAGAAAAATGAAGAGCTGAATCCAGATTCTAAATCTTACCTTGCTCTATAAGTGATCCCTCCTTACCCACACCCCACCTCCCCACCACTTTGTTTCTGTGGAAACTGTATTAATGCTTTTCTTTATGTACATATATGGGAGAAAAAATATAGTTCTACAGAACCTAAAGCTGGTGTCTTATGAAAATATTTGGAAGACTTCAATAAGCTGACTATGAAGCGATTAATGGATTTCACTAAGTTTAAGCATAGCCTTGGGAAGATTAACTGCTGGGACTTTCTACTAAAGAACATGTTACTCTTTCCTGTATTAAAACAGAATTTCTGAGTTACTGTGTTTAAAACAAAAATAAAATTAGCAGTGGGCACAAGGAATTGCGTGTGTTGAATTCTAAAAGACACAATTGTTTGGTTAAAACCAGATCAGTTGTTATTCGGTGTGGGTGGTTAAAATGAAGATCTCTATGCCAACTGAAAAACTTGACTTGCTACAGAGGACATCTTACCTGCTGTAAAACAGTCTAGATGGCGATCGTGGGATTTTTAAAACATTCCAGGCTTATCAGATTTGGCTCCATGAGGACAACATTGTCATCAATGTAAGCCAAATTCAGGTTACTCAAAATTTCACCCTGAAAATACTTAATTTGAGCAAATGAGGTCTAGTTTGTAACCTTTGTTATGTCCTGTGTTTTTCTCTTTTACATAACTTGCTATTGTTCAGGATGTCTTCCTTTCTAGCTCATAATACGCATACAGTCATCTCTTTATACAGCTAGTCCTGCCTTGGTAAAACTACAGAAATATCTAGAGAAAATTGACTCTACCCTGTGCTCCTGTCAGCACAAAGAAGTGTTAAGCCTGTTGTTCAACTTCTTTGGAATTGTTTATTTTCCAGTGAAATCTGACTCCTAATTGATTTTAAAGGACACCTTTAAATAGCACATTAAAGCTTTTGCACCTGAAGCTATGAAAACCTTCTTCCAGCCACAGAAAACTGTGGTAGTCAAATACCACATCTGAATTTTTATATTTAAACTTCAGACAATATCTCTTTAATTTTTAAGTTGTTTTTAGTAAAGCTTGCTGTATTCATTAGTTTTGAAGTTTACAAACACAGTAAGACATTGATTTATGATTAAATATTTTCATCTAGCAAAGAAGCTGATTGCAACAATAAGCTCTCCTAATTCTGCAGAACCAGAAAGCCTAAAAGAAAATGAGCTGAAGCCAAAACGGGCTAAGAGAAAGCTGTATTCAACTGACATTTCTTGCCCTCTAGATATCCCTGCTTCTTCGGTAAGTGATTACAGGTTACTGTTCTGTCCACTGTGATCTACTTCTGTAATTGTGATTTAAAATACGCTCTTAGGGGGACAGAACAAATCTGAAGGTCTAACCAAGTTGCAGAAGAAGTTTGAAAATATTTATCTATTTCTTGATTCTACCTACCCATTGCTTTTGGCCTCTTCTTCCTGCTGTTTTACTTTCTATGTCTTCTCACCTGTCCGTAGATTTGGAATAGCATAATTGAAATACTAAAGCTACAAAAGTCTGCAAGTACAATTAGCTTTGCAGGGCAAGTGAGCACCAAAGGTAACTTCCAATTCCATTTATGCTCAGCTGATATTTGTTACTGTAGGATGATGGTACATCCATGCTTTTCAAAGCACAGTTTAGATAGCCTTCTGTGTGTGCTTAAGTCAGCCTAGAACAAGTCTTCTAGGCCAGAGCTTGATTTATGACTTCTGAAATCCACGTAGGTGGTTTTGACAGTAACTATGGTTGCCCATAGCGAGATACGTATGCTATTGAATTTTCTGTAAATAGCATGAATGAATACAGCAGAAATGAAAATGTTTTTCACAGGAGGGTGAAGAAAATGGCAAATGCAAAGCAAAAGAAGCTAAGAAGCTTGGAAGTAAAAGGGAAAATGACAGACCAAATTCCAGGAAAGCAGAGATAGCTATAGGAAATTAAGATAAAAATGTTTTCTGAACATTTCCTGTTTCACAAAATGAGTATTAGAGTTTAGAAGTGAGAGCTGGTTTCAGATCACGTTTTGCTTTGGACTTCGGTATTTGTTTCAGAAAAAAAAAAAAAAAAAGTGATTTTGTATGTCCCTGGTATTTGTCACTTATTCTGATGCAATAAAAGAGTTTTTCTGTATCGGGGACCTCTGGCTAAAAGATAATAAGGAAATTTCATTCTGAAAACAACTTATGGGGAAAAATCAGGCTGCTGATAACATGGGTCTAGAAGTGCGTGTAATTTGACTCTGAAGAAATGCTGAGTAACCCTTGAAATATAATCTCTTTCAGATTCTTATAGAACAAAAACAGAAGGAATGCGATCATCTAATCATCAAGCGACGGCTTCCATCAAAACAAGCTAAATAATCTTGCAACAGCATGTTTGTATTTCCTTGGTTAGGTCGTATTTCTATTGTATTACTTCAGTTGATTGTA
The DNA here is from genome assembly GCF_033783945.1 of Neopsephotus bourkii. Classification (NCBI taxonomy): domain Eukaryota; kingdom Metazoa; phylum Chordata; class Aves; order Psittaciformes; family Psittacidae; genus Neopsephotus; species Neopsephotus bourkii. Next base: position 51,666 of record NW_026902124.1, read on the forward strand.
CGTGGGAAATAATTGATACTTCATTATGCTCTGAAGTATGTATATAGATGTGTAGAATTGTTCTAATGTTATTAATTTTTTACTTCATTAAAACTGAAATGCTGTTCAAGAAAGCTTGTGTCTGAGTTCATTTTTTTTTTTTTTAAGGAATGGTGTCCTTGGAAGTGTTCATAATTTACCCATTGTGCAGGAAGTACTATGCCTGTGCGAAATGGTTGCCGGTATATCTCCGATTAGAAAAAATTGACTACACATCAAAACTTGTACATGGCTTTCTTTACTCTTCTCCTGTAGATTGTCTGAGCATGAAATGTCTCACTGTAAGGATAACGCATAGTTCAGTTCTGTAGATCCTGATTTGCAAGATCAGATTCTCATACTAAGTTGCTTCTCCAGTTTCTTGACTGTGAAATGGAGTTGTACCCTTACACTCTTCCATAAAGAAATACTGTTGTTTTTTTTTCTAAGTTGACAGTGACAAAGTGAGCCTGATTCACAAATCTTTCACCTCTTCCATTTCTTCAACTTTTTGTTTCATCTTCTGTTTGTGTGAGTGTGAACTCAGATTTCCTTTTTGTTAGCTCATGTTTGGTATTGCCATTTTCTTCCCTCTTTTCATTCTAACAGGAAAATGTAAAATCCAGGTATGGTCAGATAATTGTAAATAAAAATAAATGCAGTGTCACTTAATAGCTCTTCACAGGTAGGATTTTATACTTTGAATACTTTTGTCTTTCTCCAGATCTCCTGTCTTCTGCTATCTGTAGTCCAGATACCTGGAGCGATCTCTTTCAGGACTCTAGAAGACACCAGTGAAGATTGTTACCTGATGTAGATGCAAGTTGTTCACTTTACAGAAATCTTTTATAGATGGAGGCAGGAAATGTGCAAGGTGAAGGTGACCCTGGCCATTGCAGGAGGACTGGAACTAGCTGATCTTGAAGATCCCTTCCAACCTGAACCATCCTGTGCTTCTATGATAAAACAGTCTTAAACAATGGGACAGTACTTGGGATATTTATTCTTTGCCTTAACATTTTGTCTGGGCGTTTTCCCATTTTTAACAGATGTTCTTTTTCAGTCAGCTTCAGTCTTGACCCTTAACTTTTTTCTGAGTAGTTTCAGTTAATTTTAGAACCCATCAGCATGTGCCTGTTTAGCTGGATTGATCCTTCCATTGTGTGCAACCTTGCACTTGCCTGCAGTGAAATATGTATGCTATCATGTTGCCTTGAATGACAGGTTGATTGCTTATCGTTAAATCATCAAATGGCCTTACAGCTCTTATTTAACAAGAAAACATGCTAGGTAAATGGAGAATTAGAAGAGCACTGAATTACTTGATCGTTGCCTATACGATTTCTTTATTGATCTAAATGTGTGGCAAGTAATAGAAGTATCTTCAGCTATTTCATGTAACTGAAATTGTTGCTAGTGTTTATTCTCCTTATCAAATATACAATTTCATAGTTTCAACTACTATGTGCTTCTTCCTGATTTCATGGTTAACTAAGTGACAAAATTGCTTTGATTACTCTGGTAAATTGCAATTTATCTGTGCAGCTAACTAGGAAGTAGAGTCCCTCAGTATAGTCAAGTCAGTGACATTCAGGAATGCTACTGCACTTGAGCTGTATTGCCAATTTGGCTAAGCTCTTATATTTACTAAAATTTCATCAGTGTTGCTGAGCTATCTAAAGGCTATGGAAACTGTTTTTTTTCTGGAAGCCATTTAAATGGGTGTCTTCATTATAACCTGAGCACGAGAGTACCTATATATACATGCATGAAATTGAACTTGTTCATTTTTTGTCCTTAAATTAGCCTTTGCATTTGGAAGAGCCATACTGAATTAACTTCCTTTGTAGGTGTAGGCTTGGTTATCAAACTCCATGGTTACACATTTTTAATGCAGAAATAAAGCATGCTCCCTTTTGTTTTGATCACGGGACTGTGGTTTCTGTACTTCCTACAGTTGAAGTTTGAGCCTGTATATGCTGGTAGCCTAGAGAATGGGTCATACTTTATGTATCTCCTTTCTCCATGTCAGGATTTCCAGTTATTTCCTGAACAGAAAGGGAATTAAAATATAATCTGAGAAAGGAGCATATTCACTTCTTCAGAAAGAATGGAGTAATGGGATTACTTTTTTTGTCCTCCTAGTTGAGACTGGGGCTAGCTCTGTATTGTTCTTTTATCAGCTCCTCTGAAGAACAAAGCAAAAAGGTGTTTTAGGACCTTATGTCCTTTTGCCTTCTGATTCTTCCTGATAAGTACCATAGCTAACTCAAATCTGAGCATAACTCCTATTTATTTTACCTAATGCTTTAGTGTAAGGTTCATCAATTAACTTGCAGATCAGAGAATGGTTTTTGTCTGTTAATGGAGATGTCAGTTCTTTACCTAGCAAAGACCGAGATAAGCACCATTTAATGGAAATTTGGTCTATATTTTGACGTGAAGATATCTGGTAATACTGAAATTGTCCATGGTCTCTTCAGAACTTACTTGGCTGTAGGAAGGTGTGAGGCGTCTATTACTGTGCATCACTGGCTGAAGGGGGTAAGAGTTTCTATATATAAAATCGGGTCATGCAGTTCTGATGTGCTAAGACACTTGGATCACACAAAGGAAAATTTCCTGGAGATAGGCACAGTGACTTCCACTGTTTTGTGCTCCAGTCCTCCCTCCAGCCCCCCAGATTTGAATAAATCTAGTTTCTGTACTAGGTTCAGGCAGAGGGCAACCTTACTCAGTGTCAGTCTATTCTGTACACTGAAAACTTCTGATACTTACAAATGAAGCTTCCTTTTCATCAAGAGAATAAGCTTAGATCCTTATAACTTTAATAACAGACTTTCCTCCTTTCTTTTAAGATATGGCCTTGCTTCTCTAGTGTATTGTTTTCTTACATGAGGAAGGAGGCTTTTTTGTAATATGAAACAGTTCTATTTCTGGTGTAACACCTGAATCCTGCAAACTGCCTTGTACAGCAACGCCGTTGTCTTTGAATAGTTCATTTTGAATGTGTCAGGCTGTGAGGCGTAATTCTTACAAAATAGCCTGTGCTGTACTTGTGTCAACCTAACCCAACTTTTCCAATGGTTAACGCTCATCTTGAAAAGACTATTCCTTCCTCAACTTCAGGTCATTTGGGGTGAACGCTTTCCTTTGTCATCCTCATGACACTCCACCTACAGACCTAATGAAGGCTTCTGGAAGGAAAACGTGAGGGTGTTACTTCATACAGGTCAAGCTTTTCTCTTTGGCAAAACTAAACAAAGAGCAAGAGTGGCACTATCTGATCAGCCAGCCCATGAATTGAGGCTAACTCGGGAGTTGAAGTGAGAAAAGGGAGCAGAATATTTTGGGGGTGATTTTTCCGTAAGTGATGCAAGTACTTGAACATTCTTGAAACTTGATTGGTGCTGTGAGAGAAGAAAAACAGAAGTACTTGAATGAAACGTGCTTGTTTCGGTCTCTACAAAGCCAGTTAAGGGGTGTTGCCAGCGCCAGCAAAACTCCCAGGAGATGGCGCTGGGACACTGCACGAGATGGCGAGTCTCGCCGCTGAGAACTTCAGCTGCTAGGCTTGGAGGGACAGAAATGATCTACTTTGTTTTAAACTAATCCACTTTTCACCCCATTTAGCCAAGCTTCATAAAAAAGTTCAGAATGGAGCATTGCTGGACTATTTTCTTGGAAAAATCCTAGTTCTCCAGATCTTTTTTCCTGCTACAATGATGTTACCCATGCACAGGAGCAATCAGCATAAAGCCCTGTCAGAGATGATTTTGTTTCTCAGATCAGGATTCTGAGAAGTAGTATTGGTTTATATGCACTGATGTCTACTGTGAACTGTTCATAAATTTCTGCACCCTAGCATTTCACAAGAGTGTGTTTTTCTTTTCTAACAAAGATAAAGGATACTCCCATTGAAAAATTTACTAGGCAGAGCTGGGGTTCCTCCAAGAGCTAAGAGTACGAGATCAGATTTCTGAAGGAAGAGTTTGTTTCCAAGAGCTGCTTACGAAGTTTCCAGATATTTACAGCTCTTTGCACTGATGGATAAAGTTGGACTTCCCCATTGTTCCCTCACCTCACTCCTGAGATGCTGATGTTAAACAAAATCACTATTCTGCCATAGGGACTTAGAATGCATTTTGCTGTAAGTGCTATAACATTGATTTATTTTGGGGTAATTTATGAGAATAATGAATATTCTATGAAGCAAGCTGTGGCTTACTTTACAACACAAAAATACCAAATTGTACCTTTCCTGCTGTGCACTGAGGCCTCCGTGCGCTCTTGGGTTGCTGCTGAAAGATGAATTCTGAGACTACTCTGGGAACAAAGACAGGTTTTTTGAGTTGACCCAAAAAAACAGCTTTTCCAGTTCATTAAATAACTAGAAGACTTAGGCAAAATGAGCTTGCACCTCTTTCAGTTCATTTTCAACTGTTTGAAGTGTGCTCTGCTCTTAAAAAGGAGTCCTTTTAATCATAGAGAAATTGCTAATTTCATGCATCATTGCTGCTTCATGTCAGATGGAAGAGAGTAGAAAATTCTGACTTACAAAAAGTGGATAAAGGAAAAGCAGCATATGTAGATAAAATCCGTATATTAAACAGCATACGGATTTTAGATCTCCTTAAAGTACCTTACCTCATAGGCAGGTATACTTTATCTTGGAGGCCTCACCTAAAGTGAATAGTTCTGAGTACATGCTTGGAGAAAGCTAGCTGGCTAATTTTGTGTGCATTATTAATCAAGGGAGATTTAGATGTCATCTGTCACCAATAGCCCTTAAATAGGATTTCTGTTTCGACATGTGTTAATGCCTCAAAGCAACACCAGAAATGATTGCACAGGCTCTGTGCAAAACCCCAAATAGTAATTCTCCCCTCAGTGGCCTTTAAAACTCCAGGTGTAGCCAGACAAGGTAGTTGAAAGGTTCTTGGCTGACAGCATGTGCCCATGCGATCTCCTGTTGATTTGGTTGCTCAAAAGATAGAAGCATGGAAGGAAGCTGGCATCAGTGTGTGAGGGTGTTTGTCAGGAGTGAATTACCTCGAAAGCAGTTGACAATGCAGGAATAGAATTTAGTTTCATTTTCTGAAGTCAGAATTACAGTATTTGTTGCTGTACAAATGAGCTTTTTTTCCTTGCTTGTAGGCTTATGATATCCAGGTTTGTGTTCTGGAGAAAATGATTGGTGAAAACAGTCACAGAAATGATGCATTTATATTTCATTACCTCATTAAGAACTTGAAATTTTGAAGCTTAACTGCTTGGTGGCAGCCAGATACATCTGCATGTGGACGCCAATGTGAAAGTTGACTTCCAGGAGAGACTGGCAGCTACTACACAAGTATCTAAAGAAGGAATTTATGGCAGCAGATGCATTTGAAATCGCTGTCCTTACCAGTTTTTAGTTGCTCCCCATATCGCAGTTACAAGATGATACTGTTTAACTTTGGCAGAAAACAGTTTTCAAAAGTTTATTTTACTTCAGGGGGATGCGTGTAACCTCTTGCTCTGCAGGGTAATGTGTGTACTATATTTATCCCATATTACTTATTTTGGTTTGGGTTTTAGGGTTACATGGGAAAGGGGAAAAATATTAAGATGGAAGGTAAAAGTACCTAGACAACATTAACACAATCCAACAAAAATTGTTATCTCCTTCATCTCTTAATGAGACCTGGACAGCAGGATCGTTCAGGACCACATTGTAAAATGAAACACTATAGCTTGAAATTATCTGTGAGGCCACTGAAACTGATGCTGGTCATTTTTACAGTTAACTTTTAAGTCTTGATGTTTATATATTTTCCTAATGTGCATCACTGCCTTTGTTGTCCCTTTCCTAGAGATTAAAAGTGGTGTGCTATGTGCTATTTTATTCAGGTTGACTCTCATTCTTCCTCATGCTCTAAACCAGCTGAGCAACTTGTCTGTGGACTTCAAGGATGCAGTGCCTGACCTAGTCACAAGCATGACAATACCTACTGGTGCTTTATAGCTTGGTAGGAGTGTGCAATGACTTCTGAATTTGACTATCTATATTAATAGCTCTTGAGTTTGTGTCTGGAGTTGTGCTTCTAGCAGTAGGAACTTGAGGTCTGTTTGCCAGTCTTTGATGTGGGGAGCAGAAGCTGGATCTTCAGATAGCTTCACTTACTGAATGTTACTTATCAGTCAGGGATGGGTCACTCTTAATTGCCTGCTGTGGTTCTTCCTTCCTATGGTCTCTGACAGTTTCGATACATTCCAACCCCCGCAGTTCCCCCTTCTTGTTTTTGCAATGCAGTATACACATGTCTTTCAAAAGCTTGGGGTAACATCCGCTGCATACATTGTAATAAGCAAGACACAACGCATATGACGGCAAAGAGAGCAAGCAAAAAGATCAGTCCTCCCTTAGCCAAAGTCATTAGCCACCCAGTTATACCTCAATTAGAGAAAAGCGATGATAGCCAATCTTTATCATCTTCCCTTAACTTCATTACACTGTCTTTTAATTTACGGATACTGTCATGTATTGATTCTGAGTGGTTTGACAAATTCAGTCAAAAATTCCTTCCAAAATTTCACCCCCATGTCCATGTAAGAGGAGAAAATCGATTGCTGCTCTAGTTTGCAAAGTTGCATGTCTAACAGTCAACACCAGTGAGCAACGCAGAGAGAGCGGATGCTGTAGCATTAGTTTGTTTAGCAAGCCAACATCCTAATTTATTCAATGCTGCTAAAGCTTGGGCGCTACCTACTCTGGGAGCTACAAATGAGGAAGTTATTATTTCACCTGGGTTCCAAAAATTTACCTTGTCATCGCAGCTTGGCTGAAAAGAGTGCGTTGACCTTCGAGAACGTCAATCCTCATTTATTCATTATCATGGTGTTGTTGGGGATGAACATGCCTAGGGTCCCTACTGCACACGGGCCGCCCTTTATATGGGATGGCACCCCTTGCCAGGCCCGATCTTGTGGCAGCTGAGGCATGGACTCTGTTTCTGGCTACAAACGAAATCCCTCATTGAGTGAGCTTACATGTTTTAACAGTATTCTGCTTAGCAGTTAGTAGCAGTTAGTTCCTTTGGTACTTTTCCATCACAGAACAATCTTATTGATCATGCACTCTTTCAGCCAACCACATTACTGTCCACTCGCCTTTCCTTAATTATTTCTAAACATAGTTCCTTGCTATCACTACTCGTTACATTGTCACTTCCACTTCCCCTTGACTACACATCCTTTATCTTGTCTTAAGCATCCCCTGTTTCCAAATTTACAGTCCTCAGAAATTATCTTGATGCTCTTTCTTCGGTTCCACCCGATGTTCTTTCTCCTGTTCTTTCGCTGGTTCTTCCCGACTTGTCCCGTTCACTTCTCCCAAGGTTTGTGGCTGATGAGAGTCCAGATGTCCGGGCTCTTGTCCAGGTCTACTTGCACAGCTTCTTGTGCAGAATGCCCCACATCTCCCCCTTCTTTATAAACGAACAAAACATTGTTAATAGACTTAGCAATCAAACGATTTATACAAGCAATTAAACAAGGAACTGCGATTAAAATATATATAAAGACTTTTACACAGGCTACTGCGATTTTAATAATGTCTTTCAACCATGCACTGATGCCCTATTCTGACAGCAAACTTCCTAGCCAATTCCAGCTACTCTCCACTCACAACATCTGAACTCCTTTAGGTTTTGAATTGCCTCATGGACAGACTCAGAATGATCAGACAGGTTCATGTAACCCATTCTCTCAAAGTCTTTACAACCATGTCCTTGAGCTAACAGCAAAAAACCTATGGCAGCTCCATTTTGAAGGGTAGCATGTTTGACTGAATCGTTACCTGTTAACAGGCCATTGCTGTGGGTGAAAAACCTCCGGAGCACAGGCTGGGTTTCTTCCCGCCTCTCACCGGGAGGAGCGGACCCCGCGCCGCCCCGCAGCGCGCATCTCGGCGGGCGCAGCGCGCACCCGCGCCTGCCCGAGCACACAGAGGCGAGGGGCGGGCGAGCACCACAGCCTCTGCCCGCGGGCAGACAATGGAGGGAGCCCTCCGGAGCCTGCTGCTGCCGCCGCTGCCGCCCGGGTGAGTGAGGCCGCGGCAGCGGGGGGGTGGAGGCGGCGCGCCCGTGCTCCGCAGCTCCTTGTCCCGCCGCCACCAGGCGCAGCCCCTCTGCCGGAGGGGAGCCCCCCGCAGCCTCCGCTGGGCTCCCGCGGGAGCGCCGTTTTCCTCCCCGCCGTCCAGCCCTCGGTTCGCCCCGTGACGGACGGGATGTGGAGCGTTCAGGTCGTGGGGCAGGTTCACAGCACCTGGATTTGCCGCTGCTTTTTTAATGTTTTTCCACATATCATGCGGGTCAGGGGGGGAGAGGCAGGGTTCTCTGTCGGGGTCGATTGGTCCGGGATCAAAAGGGTCGTCTTTGCCTAGCTCATCTGCTAGTGCAGCCTGCCGGCGGATATCTTCCCACAGATCGGTAAGTGCGGGAGGGTGTGTGAGCACTGGCAAAGCTTGTGCCTTATGACAGCCAATGCCAGGACCAGGCGGGAATAGATCTGCCTCACTTTCTGGGTCTATCGGCCCCGGAGTGTTGTTTGCTGCGGCAGAAGGGGTTGATGGTGCTGACGCTTCCTGTACTGCCCTGTCAAGTGCCTCATAGACTGAGCGTCATACAGCCAGCAATCTGGGTGCTGCCGCATCATCCCTTGTGGCTGCGTCCCAAAGGCAGACCCCGATCTTGTCCCATACTCCCTTCTGATAAATATTAGTTGATGTCGCCTCTGGGCACGGGCCGAGGCCCATATTAATAAGTCTTTCAGTTTATCTTCATTTACAGTAGCCCCCTTCTTAGCTAGGAATTTTACTAGTACTCTGTACACCGGTTTGTGCTCGGGGGATACTGAGTTTCCCAAGTTCCCGTTCCCAGCCGCTTACCTCAGTCAGAGGTACCGGTTAAGTGCTGCAGCCTTTCGGAGTTCGGCTGGGCGTCCTCACCGGTCGCCGAGTCACGGCTCTCTGTCTTGTCCCTGTTCGGGCGCCGTTTGTGAGGATGGAGGCACGGACCCAGAGGTAGAGTGCAAGCTGGATCCTTTATTGCAAAGATTACACGATATTTATATGCTGCCAAGCAATTAGCCAAGCACATCTGTGTTTGCCTTGCGGTTATGTTATAAAAATTCCATCTTGGCCATGATCTGATTTAATTATTTTTTTATTACAATTGATTAATATCGGGAGGCAATAAGCAAGCAGCGCTGGGTGTGCCGGGGAGTCTCCGCTCCACCCAAGACGCACACCGAGAGTTCTGGGGTACAGTCTCTTATACTCCTCGGTCTTGGGTTTCAGCCAATCCTGTCGTCTCCTTCACCCAAATACTGACGTGATTCTTTTTCATTGTTCTCCTCCTGTTGCTGGGATCTTATCTTTGGGTGATGAAACTTCTTAAAAAGTCATTGAATTCCTTGGCAATACATTAACAGGGAATGTCTGTCACAAGCTTAACCACCATCTTAGCCCCCTCAATTCCATTTCTTATATAGTTACATATTGAATACACAAGTTTCACCTCATCCCGTAACAGAATGTATCCCTTGATTACCTAACCCCCTTAAGGTATTCAAGCAGTTAAACAAAACACCCTCTGTAGTTAGCAAAACATTTGAGACATTCAAGTAGTTAAACAAAGTACCCCTTAAAGTAACAAAGACTTTGATTAGGAAGGATTATTCCTTTGTTCCTTCTTTTCTTTTCATCATTGTATTTACAGGAACTCCCATCTTAATCTGATCATTCCTATACATTCTACACATGATTTTCGATTCCTCCCAAAGTGCAATGATGACAAGGACTCCTAAGTTTCTGACACGAATCATTCCTATATACCTCACAGTTACATCAGGTGAAAGGTCCATCTGATTTCCTTATCGACATCCTCTTCCCAGTTCCGACGTCCTTGTTCCTTGCCAGTTCCAACATCTTCCAAGTACCGGTCAGGGGTGGGTCACGCTTGCCTGCTGCGGTTCTTCCTTCCCATGGTCTCTGACAGTTTCGATACATTCCAGCCCCCACACAGGCCGGCCACCAGCTTGGCCTTGCTGGCGCTCGTCAGGCGCTTCAGGTGGATGAGGAGTTCGGGGCGGTCGCGGCGGAAATGGGGGCTGTGGAAGCGGAGCAGGGGCCCGGCCGAGCTGCCGGCATCGCCCCCCGGCAGGCCCTGCGGGGACCCCGGCCCCAGCTTGCAGAAGCCGTACAGGTTGAGCTGCCGGAGGAAGCTGGGCAAGTTCCTGGTCTTGAAGAAGGCGGCGGCCAGCGCTGCCCCCAGCAGCTCACGCTCCGAGAGCCGCTGGTCGATGAGCAGCCCCTGGCCACGGGCATCCCAGCGCACGCAGCCGCAGCGTGGGCTGTTCACCAGCTGCCACAGCGTGCCCGGGAAGCGCTTGGGGTCGACAGCGCGGGGCAGCCGCTGCCCCTCCATGGCTCTCCCCGCCAACAGACGCTCAGGCCCCTCGCCCTGCACCGGCCCGCGCGCCGCCGGGCACGGGAGCGGCTTCAGCCTGCGCTGCCCGCCGGGGCCGGCCCGGCCTCGCGAGCCCCTCGGCACAGCCGCACCCGCAGCGCCGCCACAGCCCGCCGGCACCAGTCCCGGCCGCTGCCTCGGCGGCTCCCCGCTTCCCTCAGCTCCGCCGGTGCCTTCAGCGGCCCCAGGTCCCGACGGCCCCTGAGCGCTGCCGTCCCTTCAGCCGCTTCCCGTCCCCCAGCCCCGACGTCGCCTCAAGCCCGCTCGTTACGGAGGCTCCAGCGTCCCACTGCTCAAGCCCCGTGAGCTCCATCCTCTGCCCCGGGAAACCGGGAAGGGCAGACCCTGCTGCCGCCAACGGCACAAACCAGGGCGGGACGCGCAGAGCGGCCACCGCCTCCAGCGCTCTCACGCCACGAAAACGAGCTCCGGTGGCAACGTGAATTCTCTCTGCTCCTCTCTTCAGCGCAAAGTTCTAAGCCAATAAATAGCTTCTCATGACAGATACCGTCAAACTGAAAGGGAATTATTCCAGCTCCGCACTGATGTAAAACATCTGCAGCTGTCCCGTGCCAGGGGAGCGGCTGCCGAGGCAGGAGCTGCTGTAGGCAGGCGTCCTCTGGGCTGTCTGGAACAGAGAAGGGGAAAAGAAAAGCTGGGTTGGCCGTTCCGCCGGCACCGCACCGGTTCATAGGGCGGTGCTCACCCGGCGGAGCAGGCGGCCCGCGCCCCAGTGGCGGCTCCTGGGGTTTTAACCCCTCCCGTTCCTCCCGACAAGGTGCCAAAGGGGCGGTCGCCTTCGTGTCTGTCTGGGCTCGTAAGGGTTGCTCCCGCGATTCCACCCGCTCCCGGCTGTGCTCTGTGGGTCTGTCTGTGCCACCTCGCTGGGTACCCCTAGTAAAGGTGCGGCCTCGGCGTTTCGGCACCCGCACTCAATTGCAAGCCGCCGCGGTGCCGTCGGTGTTTTCAGCGGCCAGACAGGGCAATTGTCGGGAGAACGGGCGCGGGTGATAACGCCTCTTCCCCAGATCCATCACCACCCCGTCAGCTCCCCGCTGTGCGGCTGCCGGCGAGGGGAATTGTCCCGCGTTACTGACCTGCCAGGGTGGCACAAGGATGGACACTTGTGATAATGGAATCGGGTTTGGTTCCGATTTTGCGATTTTGGGTTTAATCCAGGGCCGCCCAGGTACGGGTTCTGGGGCAAGATCACAACCAAACCCTTCCTCCAGTTCCTCGTTGCCATCACGGTGCCAGGTATCTCCAGCCCACACTGTGGGCTCCGCACAGAGGATTCATTGCCGGATCTGTTCCACTGAACCCGACGGTGGCACTCGGCTCCCCACATCCAATTGTTCCTGCTGAAAACCTGGCTCGACTTGCAGCATTCTCAGGTTGTTGTTTCACTCGCGAGGTCACCAGCTCCTACCCTCAAGTTTCCTCCGTTTTCTTCTTCAGGAGTCAGCCAAGTTTTCAACCCTTCTTTTCCCGATTCCAAGGCAAGAGATTCTCCATCGACAATTGTTTCGGGGGCAGGATTGCCTTTTGCGCGCAAGAGAAACAACCCCAGCACTGCACAAACTATTCCTTTACCTTTCCCGTTTTACCTTTTCACTGACTCCGAAACCGCTGGATCCGCTCCACCACTTCATTGCCATCTCGCCAACATTTTGGGGTCCCTCCTATTCCCCATCCCCGCAGCAGTTTCTCCCTGGCACACGCCCATCCCCGCAGCAGTTTCTCCCTGGCAATCCCGCGGGCGGCTACGCCGACGTTTTCTGTTGCGTTTGGAGGTTCCACATTTGGCACAAAATCCCCGCTGGAATCCAGGCAGAGCTCTGAGATCAGAGGGGCTGGGGGCGGCTCGGCTGCATCTCTGATTACCGCTGATCGTGATCGTGAAGAACTGTCCCGATTCCGGGTTCCGGATTAATAGCGCTGTTTATTGAAGCGACAGAAACACAGACTCGAATTGCCCTTGATACAGACACTAAGTGCATTAGCGCTAAAATCCAAACCTCGCCAGCGATTAACTGTGTTCATCTAGACAAATCTAGACAAGCTCGAGGAGGAGACTTCATAGCTGGGGCGATTCGGGCAGAGGATGTTGTCAGTTAAAGCAAAGTTACAGCGATTGCTGCAACGGGGATCAAAAAAAGGAGGGGGGGGGGGGGGTGGAAAGAAAAAGGAAAGAGAAAAGCTCCACCAACCTGTTGGGCTGCTGCCGGCTGGAGGGCAGCCGGGGCCGGGAAGCGGTGCTGTAAATCCTGGGAAAAAGGGATTTGCAGTAGCTTGAGAAAAGCGCGTGGGTCTGGTGATGGTCTTAAATTCACAAAGAGAAACCAAACCCGGAGGTGTTTCCACTAAAGGCGGGGGTTCAGAGCAGAGCGAGGGCTCCCTCGCTCCCTCCCTCCCTCCCTCCGGCAGGCAGCAGGCAGGTAGGGAGGTGCGAGGGGAGCTCCGCAGCCCCAGGGAGGCTCCAGCGAGATCCAAGGGGAACGCTGCTGCCGACAGCGAGCTCCGGGGCCGGCCCGGCTGGAGGCGACGTGTCCGCAGGCAGCCGCCGAGCCGAGGACGGAGCCGAAGCGGCTCGGGAAGGCTCGTGCAGCGCCGGGTGCTGCTCCCGCCGCAGGACGCGGCTGCCGGCTGCGGGCACACGGCGTAGGACGGCGGCCGGGCACGGCCGGGCCGGAACGGGCCGGGAGCTGCGGCGGGGCCGGGCTGCGGGCCCGGCGGGGGCTGCGGCCGCCGGACACCGGCTCCGCGGAGGCCACTCCTCGGCCGGGCGGGCGGCAGCCGAGCTCTCCTACCTGGGGCACGCAGCGAGGGGGGAGCCGCCAGAGCCGCAGCCGGGGCCTCGGGCTCCCCCTCCCGCCGCACCGCCCGCCTGCAGCGCGGCCCCGGCCCGGGGGCTCAGGGGGAACGCGGGGCCGGGGCAGCCTCACCCGCACCTTCCTCTAGAGCAGCTTGCTCCAAGCCCCTGTGTCCAGCCTGGCCTTGAGCACTGCCAGGGATGGGGCAGCCACAGCTTCTCCGGGCACCCTGTGCCAGCGCCTCAGCACCCTCACAGGGAAGAGCTTCTGCCTAAGAGCTCATCTCAGTCTCCCCTCCGGCAGGGTAAAACCGTTCCCCCTTTTCCTGTCCCTACAGGCTCCTGTTTAAAGGACGCTCCAGGTTTCTTATGGGCCCCTTCAAGTGTTTTGAAGGCTGCTGTAAGGTTTCCATAGCACCTGTCTAATGTGAACGCTGGCCTGAGCTGTAGTGGTAGTTTCCCAGAGCATCTGCTTAACTACAAGGTCTCTGGGTGCTTTAAATTCATGACAGGCTTTCTAGAAGATTCCTTCCAGCTCCACCACAAACTGGAACTTCCCAACATCTCCCTTGGCCCATCCACCTAAGCACAGTGGTCCCCATCTGTCTTTCTGCAGAGCAGAACACACCATAGAAGTTCCAGACAAAATCTGGTATAAACGTGCTGGTGGAGAGCTGGTGCATCCTGTCCGAGTCCTTCCCTGGAAAAGGAAAATCCCTGTTTGGGTCATTACAGGTGAGGCTGGAAGAGGCTGGTGTCCCAGGCAGCTGCGCTTTTGCTGGGAAGAGCATGTTGGGCCTCGGGGTAGGAGGCCGTAGCACAGGGGGCTGCGTGTCCTACCCTTCCTTCTGCTTTGTGACAAGGAATGTGAAATCCCTGCAGTACCTTCATCAAGGCGAGAGGCAGCAAGTACCAGCAGCCTGGGGAGCACCATGGGAAGAATTCAGCACAAACAAAAGAATGGGTCCCAAACACAGCAGCACTAATAGAGAGCTTTTATTTCGACTGCATTGAGTTCTCCAGCACATTTTGTTTGTCACAGTGTCACGGAACTGATCTGAGAGGTTTTTGGCCAGCACATTGAGATGCTGAACTCACGAGAGCTAAAAGCAGTTTGGACTAACGGCCTGAACGGAAGGGCCAGGAGTACCTAGTTTCTGGCTTCCCCGTGGCATGCAGTCATTCCAACACGTGCAAGACAGGAGCAAACCCAGTTTCTTCTGCCAGCCCAGTGGGCACTCTCCCGAGTGATTGCATGGTGCAAGGCGGGGGGGAACCTGAAGCAAGGTGCCTTCTCTTCCCAAAGCCATCTTGGTTGTTCCCAGTATGGAAAAGAAGCAGAGTCCAAGGAAGTACAGGGTCTTCAGATGATGCTAGCTTTGCTTGCACTATTGGGATTTACAAAACCAAAGGTCCTCCTTCCCCTCTACTCAGCCCTGGTGAGACCTCATCTGGAATATTGTGTCCAGTTCTGGGCCCCTCAGTTTAAGAAGGACAGGGACCTGCTGGAGAGAGTCCAGCGCAGGGCAACTAAGATGGTTAAGGGAGTGGAGCATCTCCCTTATGAGGAAAGACTGAGGGAGCTGGGTCTCTATAGTTTGGAGAAGAGGAGATTGAGGGGTGACCTTATTAGTGTATATAAATATATAAAGGGGGAGTGTCACGAGGATGGAGCCAGGCTCTTCTCAGTGGCAAACAATGAAAGGACAAGGGGTAATGGGTACAAACTGGAGCACAAGAGGTTCCACTTAAACCTGAGAAGAAACTTCTTCTCAGTGAGGGTGACGGAACACTGGAACAGGCTGCCCAGGGAGGTTGTGGAATCTCCTTCTTTGGAGACATTCAAAACCCTCCTGGACACGTTCCTGTGTAACCTTATCTAGGTGTTCCTGCTCCGGCAGGGGGACTGGACTAGATGATCTTTTGAGGTCCCTTCCAATCTCTAACATACTGTGATACTGTGTGATATCAAAGTGCAGGAAAGGGTCGTTATTCCACTCCCTCCCACAGAGATGACAAACCCTTAGCAAAGAATTTGGGAGATCACAACAGCATCAAGTGCTTTGCCTGGTTAGTAGAACCAAACATCCTCACAGGTCCTCCCTACGCACACAAAGTCTCAGCTCTTGAGGTGCAGAATTTATCAGACATTTTCATTTAGCTGGAGCATCCCTCTGCATTTCTGCCGAGAAATCCCCACTTTGAAACTCTTCTTCCTCATTAACACCACAGATCTCCTAGAAAGGAGGTGGGATCTAGGGATTAAAAGCCCACCCAAAGCCCACCTTCTTCCTAAACCTTTTTTCTTTCTACCCCCACTCCCTTTTCCTCAGGGTGAGTTGGGATTCCTGCTCTCTGGATTAAAGAAGCAGAGAGGCCGTTACAAGTTGGCAACTCTGACCACTGAACAGCGAACAAAAAAAGTCAAATTCAAGAGGCATTTTAGGTGGCGCTGGGGCAAGTCAGGGGCATTGTTTCCACCACTGAAGAGATGCACATGTCCTGTTGATCACTGCAGCTTGGCTGTACCTGCTGAAGTGAAAAGCACAGAGCACAGTGTCTGTGTAGCCAGTGTCCTTCCCCATCCCCATTTTGGTATCCATGCTTCATTCTCCCCTCTTTGGGTTACATTAAGTGCACAGAAATACGGTTGTATAGATTTCACTTAGTTACCAAATTGAGTTTTCACTGGATGTTACTGCAAACATGAACGTTAAATCATAAGCACTGAACAGGAGAACTCGAAAGAATGAGGTATAACCATATCATATCAGAACGGCTGATCGTGTCTACAGCAGAGCTGAAACACTCCCAACATTCTGATGCTCCAATGTTGGCTACCCTAATGCACTCCAAACCAGTTCTACCTACAGAGGACATTTTGGTGTGAAGAAGTTTCTGTAAAGCTACCTTTGTTTCCAGTGTTTTTCTTGTACAAAATATTAGTGTTGGGTTTTTATATATATTTACAGACTTGCACAGCTAGAAAAATAGAAACTATAACTGGGCTTGGCAATCGGTTCTTTTCTTTAAATACACATCATTTCAGAGCAAAAATTGTAGTGGTAACACATCCTGCCTTCAAGCATCTGCACAGAGCAGCTTTCTTCCTTAAGCGTATCAAGCCTAAAAACCATGATTGCAGGGAGACGTGTGCCACTGTTAAGTGCAACGACTGCAGTTCATCTCCCTCCTGGCATAAGGAAGACACAAGATGAATATTGTTTATGCAGGCTAGTGGCACAATATAGAGAAATCCATAACTGAACCTTAAATTCCTTAATCACATTTGTTAATTTCATAGGCAGAGCCTGTTAAAAAAGGACAACCAATGTAACTTGGAAGGAAAAGCAGACACTAAGTTCCTGGGTATTACACAGGTGGAACGACCACAGCTTAAGGGGCATTTGCTACCTTCGAACGAGCCGTAAGGTTTGAAGGTTTTTCCCATTCAGCTTTTGAACAGAGGCCAGACGATTTTTGCTTTCAAGCTACAGTATTTGTCATTATGGCAACATTATGCCAAAACTGCCTGAAACCACCCCAAACACACCTTCTCCTGCTTCTCCTTTGGGATACAGGGCCAGGGACAAAGACCACCCCATAAACAGACCAAAAACACCCTCAAACACCACAAAACCACTTTCTCCTGCTTCTCCTATGGAATAAAAGGTCAGAGCCCAAAACCAGCCCCAACCCAACCCCAAAACAGCCCCAAAAGAAGCTAAAACATCCCCAAAACACCGTAAACCACCTCAAAACCACCTTGTCCTGCTTCTCCTATGGGATGCACGGTCAGAGCCCCCAAACAGACACAAAACAGCCCCAAACCCCCCAAATCACTCCTAAAACACCCTAATCCACCCCAAACCCACCCCAAAACCACCTTGCCCTGCTTCTCCTATGGTATAAAGGGTCAGAGACCCAAAACAGTCCTAAAACCACCCCAAAAACACCCCACAACCACCTTGTCCTGCTTCTCATATGGGATACACAGTCAGAGCCCAAAAACACTCCAAAAAGACCCCCAAAACACCATAAAACACCATAAAACACGCCCAAAACACCGTAAAACACCCCCAAAACACCTTGTCCTGCTTCTCCCATGGAATGCAGGGTCACAGCCCAAAACCAGCCCCAAACCAAGCCAAAACCAGCCGAAAACCACGTTACAATATCCTCAAAACACTCTAAACCACTGCAAAACCACCTTGACCTGCTTCTCCTATGGAATACATGGTCAGAGACCAAAACTCCCCAAAACCAACTTGTCCTGCTTGTCCTATATGAGACAGGCTCAGAGCGCCAAGAGAGACCCAAAGCAGACCCAAAAGAGCCCAAAATCACCCCAAAACCACCTAAGAAACACACCCCATTACGACCGTGCCCTCCTTCTTCTGTGGTATAAAGGGGCAGGGCCCCAAAACCACCTTAAAACCACCAAAAACAACCAAACCCACCTTCTCCTCCTTCTCCTATGGGTTACAGGGTCAGCGCCCAAAACCAGCATCAAAACAGCCCCAAATCACCCTAAAAACCACCAAAAAAAAAACAAAACCAAAAAAATCCCAAACACCCCAAAACCACCTGGTCTGTCTTCTCCTATGGCACACAGGGTCAGAGTACAAAAACACCCTAGAACACCCCAAAACCACACAAAAAAAAACAAGACCACCAGAAAAAACACACGAAAACCACCTTCACCTGCTTCTATGTGATACAGGGTCAGAGTGCCAAAATATCCCAAAACACACCCAAAAAGCAGCAAAGCACCCCAAAACCATCTTATCCAGCCTCTCATATGGATACAGGGTCAGAACCCCAAAACAGGCCAAAAACAGCCCAAAGCCACCTTGTCCTGCTTCTCCTATGGGATACAGAGGCAGAGTCCCAAAACAGAACCAAAACAGCTCAAAACCACTCAACACCACACCCAAAACACCCCTAATCACCCGAAAACCACCTTGTCCTGCTTCTCCTATGGGATACAGGGTCAGAGATCCAAAACACCCCAAAACAACCCCAAAATACCCCAAAGTCATCTTGTCCTGCTTCTACCATGGCATAAAGGGTGAGAGCCCCCAAAACACCCCAAAAACACCCTAAACCACCCCAAAACCACCTTGTTCTGATTCTTCTATGGAATACAGGGTCAGTGCCGCAAAACAGCCCCAAAATGGACCCAAAACAGCACAAAACATGCAAAACACCCCCAAAACATCCCAAAACCACTTTCTCATGCTTCTCCTATGGGATACAGGGTCAGAATCCCAAAACACCCCATAAACAGCCCAAAAGCACCCCAAAAACCTGCAAAACCACCCCAAAACGTCCTTGTCCTGCTTCTCCTATGGGATACAGGGTCAGAGCCCAAAACTACAACAAAACCACCCAAAACCCACCACCAAAACAATACTCAAACACCCCCAAAGCAGCTTCTCCTGCTTCTCCTATGGGATACAGGGTCAGAGCCCCTAAACAGCCCCAAAACATCCCAAAACGCCCCTGTCCTGCTTCTCCTATGGGATACAGGGTGAAAGCCCAAAACCACCCCCAAAACACCCTAAAAACCATGATTGCAGGGAGACATGTGCCACTGTTAAGTGCAACGACTGCAGTTCATCTCCCTCCTGGCATAAGGAAGACACAAGATGAATATTGTTTATGCAGGCTAGTGGCACAATATAGAGAAATCCATAACTGAACCTTAAATTCCTTAATCACATTTGTTAATTTCATAGGCAGAGCCTGTTAAAAAAGGACAACCAATGTAACTTGGAAGGAAAAGCAGACACTAAGTTCATGGGTATTACACAGGTGGACTGACCACAGCTTAAGGGGCATTTGCTACCTTCGAACGAGCCGTAAGGTTTGAAGGTTTTTCCCATTCAGCTTTTGAACAGAGGCCAGACGATTTTTGCTTTCAAGCTACAGTATTTGTCATTATGGCTTTTAATAACCCTGCCTTTCACCGAGATGAGGTATGTGTTTGTAGGGAAATGGTAGGACATTGCTAGTAGTCAAGCCACCGAGCAAGGCCTCTTTCCACCAGAGTTCTGTTTACGGACACCACCTAAAGGGAGGTGAAAAAAGAAAACAAAAAGTAGAAAGGTGAACAAGCCATTAGAAAAAAAACAATCAGCAAGTTCCTAATCAACAGTAGAAAGCCTGCATCGGCATCAACTCCAACAGAAGAGGTATGTCAACACACGCACCTCATCGCCCATCATGTTCCACAGCTGTATCAGTGGCAGTCCTGTTGCACTGTCATAATTTGCTACCTGGAAACACAGAAAAACCAGAGTGGGCAGCAGTTGTGGTGGAGCCACGAAGGATGCAAGGCCAGCATCATTCCCTCCCTGTCAGATACCCCTTCCTATGTGTAGGCTGGAGGAAATGCAGCTCCTGCCACCAGGCAGCAGCTGGAACACCCTTGGCCAAGTTCGCTTTCATCACTCAAATCCCTCCCCTGGCTTTCTGCCCACATCACTCACAAGAGAGAACACTCATCCCTTCCCAGCCACACAGCCCTCAGCGGTACCTGATGCTACACCAGGAAGTTCTCAGCACCACGATTTCTCAGCAAGCCCCTGCCCAGCAGCCAGACTTGCAGGCTCTGGCTTTGCTGTCTGTGCTCACACACACGCAGGATGCAGGGTGCCCAGAGTCGCAGCAGCAGCAGCACCATCAGCAGCAGGACTTTCCCCAACAGCTCCACGTACCTGCGCCACAAGGACCGCGCCTCTGGTCATCTCGCCAACAGCCGCGTCAGCTTCAGGGGAGAAGCGATCCTCATCTTGGGGAAGAGCAGGAGAAAACAAAGGAGGGTCACAGGCTTTAAAGGCCAGAAGGGACTATTAAGCTCATCTTGCCTGACCATTACGCCACTGAATCCTCACCCACTGTTGCTGAAACCAGTCTATTAAGCTGGAGATCACACAAGCATTATGCCTGCTGTGTTGCTGAAGGGAAGAATGAAGCACTTTCTAAAGCCACTAGCTAAGTTGGTATGAATTTAAGCAGCTGATGAATTAGGAGGCTTTAAAGACAGAAAAGTGCATATCTGCAGGACCTTTGAGCTGTCGTTAGGATTTTGATCCTTAATGAACTAAGCTCAAGGGCCTCAGGACTTCACTGACCCTGAAGACACTACTGACCCACCTGACCCCCAGCTCCTACAGGAGCCCCTTCCGTACAAGGCAGCTTTTTAGGCCCCCAGCCATCAGGCATCTCTACCACCACGGCACTCTGCCAGGGCTTGAACGGTAGCATTTTGAACACAGAACCATACACGTCAGTCACTTCAGTAGGAAAGTATCAGATATTGGTTTAACACATTAAAACTAAGTTCGCATTTACAGCTACTTGATGACAGAAGGTGGCAGAGTAGTTACAGCTACTTCACTCAATACACTGCCAGCCCTGCCAACTTGCTCTTTAGGAGAGTAATTTGCTCTCTCCTCCAAGCAGGAAAAAGCCTGGACATTTATCCTCTTTCCCCTGGAGTCTGACAGGTTCTGCCATGCTAGCACATTTAGAAGGATAAAATTCATTCTTTCCAGTCCTTGCTCTAGTCACACCAGAGGCTCTGCTTGCAATAGGAGAGGGAAGCTTCAGGCACAATCCCTTCTCTGCTTGCCCACTGCTGGCACCCACTGACACTGCAGGAGGACCGCCAATAGTACTTGTCAGGAGCTCCATTACCTGGAAGAGGCACCACATTGTCCAGTAAAACTTCTGCTGCTTGGAAAGGCAGCGATAAAAAGTCAGACCTTAAAGAAAAGAGAATCCATCAGAATAAGAACAGGGCTTGAAGTCACTGCTGTGTTCTTTCAGGTGACATTGATTAATCAATTACTGTAACAGGGATTTAGTTTAAAATTGACGACAGTCAAAAACAACCTCCCAGCACCCTAAGCAGCAGCAATCCATTGTCTGATGAGTATGCCGGGTTGGACTGGGCTCCAAGCAAAAGACACCTCCAGCATGGAGCCTGGACTGCTTTCCTCCCACCTCTGGGCACAATCAAGTATTGAATGGGCTTGTGTAAGAAAACCCTCTTCCAATACAGCACTTCCAGACAGCGGGGCTGGAGCATAGAGAATCCTAATCTTATTCCTAGCTCAGCAGCTAACTACACCCTGGGGCCTCCCAAAGGCATCCTTTTGCTCAGCTGCCACGCTGAACTGACACAAGTCACAATTTCTTCTTCCCTCCCCTTCAGTAAAGCCTTGCAAGAGCCTGCTGTGCTGCCAGGGAGCCCACCCCTGCTGCCCAGACAAACCTTTCTACCAATTCCCACTTCAGCTGTGGAAAAACCTACAAGTAATTCAAACAATACAGATGCCTCTGATGAAGATTCAAGCCAGATACGGCCTCAGGCCATGGAAGAGGAGCTAGACACCTGATGTATCTGAGTGTGTCCACCTTCACTTTGTCATATCCTCCGTAGTCCACATATCTGAGTTCCACTTCACTGGTCTCTGCAAAGTAGCTGATAACTTGAGCCCGTAGCCATGCCCCATCCAGGCCTGGAGCTGCGCAGATAATACCAGCTGCAGAACGTAAGGGTAGAGAGAAGAAAGCTCAGTGGATTTCCAGAAATCAGCGCTTCAGGCATTAGTTATGACTAGTAACTCCTTTCCATGGGATGCACCCTCCACTTCAGACCACGTACAGACAGTGACACTGTGAAGATGTGGGAGTAGCTCCACACTTTGTCAGCAAAAATAGACCAGGTGCCAGGTAGATAAGAAATAACCCAAGACTGACTGCTCTCCTTCTGAATTTCAGTGTGCAACTAAGTGGCTGGAGAGGTATTCAGGGATGAGTGGGGTAAGGAAGAACAGAGCAACACCTTGTGCTTTATCTATTAAAAAAGGCCCAAATCAAAAGAAATGGAATACCAAAGGAACGATCACATTCTCACGCACTGGGAAGCCTCCCAAGCCTAACGCAGGGCAGCAGGATTTCACCTGACCCTTGAAGTTTCTCAAGTGAACAGTTTGTGAGCAGCCAAGTTACTTGCCTTCTACTGGAGTTGGCAGGGCTGGAATTTTGGGTTCAGAGTAGCAGACAGACATCTGCTGTTCAAGGCTCCTCAGGACATGGAAAGTGGGGTGAGTGTGCTGCTGCAGGAACATGTGCCCTGCATCGACTTGGTGCGCCACAACCACCTCCACTGTGACTCCATCCGGAAGGAAGAGCTGTCGCGTGGAGGAAAGAAGCTCTCATTAGTGTTCACTGCAACTCAAGCGCCATTCACAGCAGCTCCCGGTTCCACCAGCACCTCCTGAGGCTGGACAACAACCAGCCACACAACCCAGTTAAATCAGCTGGACAACAACCAGCCACACAAAATCAAACTGGGTTTGAGGGCATCTGTGAGCCAGCCACATGGATACAGCGTCCTACAATGGCAGTGACCAGCAACAGCCTTCCACCCTGACATCAGCACAGCCAGCAAGCTGGGACTCACCCAGGCATTCATGAGGAGGCGACGAAGTGTCAGTGGTGCTGGTGGAGGTAGATTGTGGATGTTGGTGAGACACAGCTCCTTGAACTTCCTGCCAATCAGACTCAGTGCTTTTTCTACTCGATGCGGGAAACCTGGAAGACACAAGTTCCACAGAAGGTCTGTAGCACAGATTTGGTGAGGACAACCCCAGCCTTGCCACGTGAATCAACAGAGCTACCAAAAGCCTTCTGCACTACAGCAACAACTTCAGTTTCAGCACATTGGCCATGGAACCTGGTATGAAACCAGCACGAGCTGATACACATCCCATAGCTCCTCCTGGAGGCCCAAAGTGATCCTACAAACGGTGTTGGCTAAACTAGAGCAGATGAAGACATTAAAACACATTCTCACCTCTAGAACAGGGCTCACATGCCAAGGCACAGCTGACCTGGCACAGACTTCTACCATAAGAGCACTGAACAGAAAGCTTTGTAAAGCACAGGACTAAGAGGCACTAACCCTGTTTAAACTCCTTGCCCATCTAATTAAGGCCCCCAAGGTACATACTAGACAAGGAATGAAGAGACTTTCCACTTACCTTCAATGTAACAGACCTGGGAGTCACGCAAATACGGCTTTCTCCTGACATAGATTTTGGCACCAGACTTCTGCCTCAGGAAGCTCACAAACTTTCCTCGCCAGCCGATCAAGCGGCCAACTGATTTCTTTATGAAGGGGACAAGAAAGCAACAGTCAGCAAGAGAAATACTGATCAAACAGCGCTGTTCTCTGCAGCTTATTTCATCACCTGCTCTTAAGAACCGTGTACCCTCAAAACCTTCTGAATGCTTTCAAAGCATCAGACCAACAGATTGGGGTGGAAGATCACAAGGACTAATGAGTGCCACAGCCTCATGGTTACAGTTTGTCCTGGCTCTTCCCTCCTGCTGAGTCCTAATGGGAGCGAATCACTTCAACCCTCCTCTGTTGTTGACGTCCCTGGGGAGGCACCAAGCCAGTGCAGGACAGGAAGAGCCAGGAGATGGCTGTGTAGGGCAGGGCAGGATGCAGGAGCAGCCCAGCAGATGCTTACCTCTGGGACTTCTATTTCCCAGATGACGTGGTCGCACTTGCTGGTTTCTCCCCCTGTCTCAGTGTTCTGCTGAGTCACTGCCTTCTTCATGGCACAGCCACTGTTCACAAAACCCGTACCATGTCCATCCAATCCTGCAAGACACGCACACATGTCAGCATGCAGACAGACCCCTCAGTCCAGCCCAGCTCCCAGGCACAAGGCCATGAAAAGACATCAGTTCATAGAGAGGTTACATAGAGCTGTTCTCACGCCTTGGCTCAGGGTGCTCCTGTATCGGGTTCTCCAGTGTGTCAGAAAGGGTTCCCATCACATGCAGCCTACTGAAAGGTTCCTTTTCTTCCTGGAGAAAAGCCTGCACAGCTCTGGGAATGCCACAGGAAGCAGCCCGCCTTGAGCCATCAGCCTTCAAACACAGGCACCTCTTACGCAGCGGCTGACACAGACACCAGAAGCCAAAGTTACCGAAAGCTGAAGGAGAGCCTGCTGCTGCCCAAGGAATTCTGCATTCTACCCACGGGGAATGGAAGGCTCTTCACAGGGAGTTGAGCGGGCAAGGAGGGACGTGCAACCTCTTCATCTGCTCTTTGTGCTGACAGCAGATGGTGCACAGGGACCTGAGTGCCAGGGGTGGTCCACTGCTAGTGGGGGTAGGGGATTGCCTCTTGCCCAAATCTGTCCTAGGCCTGAAGCAGCAAGGTGCCAGAGCCAAGCTACAGCTTCTTCCCAAACCATCAGCTGATACCAGGAACGTGTCTACTTGGGAGGGGAACAAACCCGAACGTCTTCCTCCTGCTCACATCCCACATACAAGCAGTGTGACACATGGCCGATCCTTCCTTCAGATTAACCAGCAGAAGTGTGAAGACCCTCACTTGCCTGCCAGTATTCAGGCCATCCAGTGCAGGACCAAAGAGAAAAAGAAACCAAACACCTGCTTCACATTTGCCACATCTTAACTAGGAACCCAGCACGGATGCCTGGAAAGGCAAGGATGGGGATGGAAGCCTCAAAGCCTGGGTGTGAGGGTCAGCTGTGTGACCTCTGATCCCACATTAGCACCCTGCTCTGTCCCCTCTCCCTGCCCATCAGCTCTCTGGGTGCTGAGGTCTCAGCTCATCACCACCAGGCTCCACAGCACATTTGTACCTTTTGCCACACCAGCATTCACAACAAGGCGAACCCACCATCTTCCTAGAGTGATTCTCACTAAAGGAAATGTTCTGGGGCTTTAATCCTTAATTGTTGGCAAACTCCGTCCCCATGCCTTGCAACAAGCAGCCTTCCAAGTACTCTGCAGCAATTGCAAAAGGCACCCTGTCATTAAGGGCTGTTGGCACCACAGGGTCTTCTAAAGGACTTGAACATCCATCCCAAGGTCACCCAGGTTAACATTTGCTCAGACAGCTTTGCATTCTGCCACACACACATCATCCAGGATCTAGAAGGCAAAAGCAACATAGACAGACGGGGAAACTCCAGGACCGCCGTTCCCTGTTGGGATCTCTTGGCCCGCACCTTCCCTTCCAAGTAAAAAGGCTTCAGGGGAATTGCTCTGCAACCAACTGATTTGATCCCAGCTCATGAGAGCACTTCCCTGCCTCATCCAGCAGCACCTCAGAAACCTGCCTCATGGCCCCTTACAGCAGCAGCTCACAGACACAGAGAAGAGCCCAGGACTTGCTAGAGGCTGCTGGAACTGAAGCAGAAACCATTGGGACGAGCAGGTTTCAAACCAGCAAGGTGTTCAGCAGCCTGGCCTACATCCAGACACAGTCCTTTCACTGGGCTACTCGAGAACATGCTCAGCCTTAGACAAGAAGCTTTGTGCTGAACAGGGACCAGCCTCTTCACCCCTTTGCAGGATACCCTGAAGATCACCCAGCTAACGCTGGATCCTACAGAGATACGAATTCTGAGAGCAAATGCAGACCCACCTGCACCTGAGGGCTAAACAGGCATTGCCTGGAGAAATTAAACAGGAAGCTTTATCTGCACATGCAGGAGGGTTACGGCACGTAAAATGCTTGTTCACCGTCTGCGTCTATGAGGATTTTCAAACTGCTTACCTTGTGGGCAGCCTCCATCTATTCCTGGTGCCTTGCTACGCTCCTTACACGGCTCTGGACCATCCTCTCGCAGCACTCCAGTGCTGTACGGCACGTCATTGTCCTCAGGCAGCCTCACAGGAGGCTGAGTTTCACTTGGCCCGGAGCTCTGCCCAGCACTTGTGTCTCCGCTTGCAGGTAAACTCAGTAACTCTGAATGCTGGCCCGATGCAACAGCCAGCACTGTGCTCTGCACCAGGCCCTCCACACATGCCCCACCTTCACACGTGGATGTGCAAGGGACACTCTTTTTGTCTTGAGATCCCTCTTCTTCTAGTGTTTCACTGCCGTTCTCAAGGGCGCTGGGCTGATTTGTTGTCACTGGTAAGTCTGGTGAGAGATCCAGCCTCTCATCAGTGTGACACCTAACAGAGGGCATCGTCAACCCCGCTGTCAGCAGGGAGGTTGAGGTTTTGTTCTCTGTGGCCTCCTCTTCCAGCAAGGAGAGCTGTCTTTGTGGAACACATGGTTCTGTTCCTGGTGCTGAATCCTGCTGTGTCGCTTCTTCCTGCTGCTCTTCAGCAGCTACTGCTGGTTCCTCTTCATAGGTTCCATGCTTTTTCCTATGGGAATAAATCCACCAGCACCCAAGAAGTGCCAGTGCTCCAGGTACGGCAAATGGGACGAAACTCCGGAAGCATAAAGGCATTTTAGAAAGTCTCAGCAGTTCTGCCTAGAAGGAGAAACAGAAAACATGTTACAATAGCCACAGGGGAGGGAACAGGAAGACTAAAGTTTCATAAATGCCTTGAGGTACCTCTAGTAGTATGAACAGGCTTGTTTTCCGTTTGCTTTTTAAATTCACATCTCTGCTCTACAGAGACCACAGAACGAGAGCCTTACCTAAGACCAGGGATCTCTGGACATTTCTCACCATCACAGTCATCAGTTTCACCTACCCCCCCTTTCTACTCAACCCCGGTTCACTTTCTTCCCCTGCCTCCCCCTTGCTACCCACAGGGACAGCATCCAGCACTGCAGTCTCTCCAGCAGCAGGCTGGCTTCAGAACAGTTTATTCCACATTAAATTCCCTACATGGAGAGCTGCTGCTCTGGCTTTTGACTCCAGAAAGTGTGTGAACCCTTCCCTGCCTGGACACCCCTGGCACTCATGTGCCAGCCATGCTCCTCCATCTGCAAGCCTCATCTAGGTTCCAGGAGGCAGGGCTGAGAGGCCTTTCCATTTCCTTCAGGAAAGCCCGCAGCTGGCACACAGAGCTGAAGTTCCCCACATCCCCAGAACAAAGAGTGCAAAGGACACTCGGTTTGTATTTTCACTGGGCAGGAATGAAAGCAGAACCCACGTCTCTGACAACGCTTACACACAACAGGCTTTTCTCCAAACGGGCCCCAAGACCTTCACCAGTAAGCAACAAAGAGAGAGATTGTTTTCAGGAGAGAAAATCCTAGGGGTGGGAACCACCCACTGCAAAAAAACAGTGCTACCGAGCTCCTCTTCAGAAAAATAAAGATGTAGAAAAAGACGAGACAATCCAGTCAGTCTCTCGACTATGCTTCGTCTGTCTCGACCTTAAAGCTCATCCACTTCCAAACCCTTGTCATGGGCAGGGACGCTTTCCACTAGAGAAGGTTGCTCCAAGGCCAACCTGGCCCAGGCAAGTAAATACATGAACAGCAGAAACAGGGTCACGAAAATGTCTTGCTCAACCCCAAATCAAAGCTCAGCTGCAGACAGGATTTAACAAGTCCGGTAACATCTCCAGCGTATCCCCAATGTTGATCTACACAGGAAACTTGAGTCTTGTTCACTCTGTGACACTCACGTCTCATGTCCTTCCACTCAGACAGCAGGGCTTATTGCTGAGGAGGAACTTTCAGTTAGCAGCAACATCTGAGACTTGGAATTAAAAAACAGACCACCACAATAAATCTATGCAGGAATTTGGAGCCTAGTTAAACTGCAGCAGGCTTTTCACGGATGTTCTGGAAATCACCGAGGAGCACCTGTATACACTAACACCGACCATCAGCCACCCTCCCAGCAGGCTCTGATCACCCCTGAGCTCATCACTCCTGCTACACAACTCATCACAGCTTACACTCAGTAGTTAACATTAACCCTATCTGACTATCAAGCTCCTTAAAGCATGTTCTACCCTATTATCTTCTTGCTCCAACCCTTTCATCATTTATGGTCTCCTCAGCCACGGAGTGTCTCCCTGTGAATCAATCCTCTATTACAGACACCGCTTTGCCAGAAAGGCGTCTCAGATGCAGAAGCGGGCTTCAGAAACTGCTTTTGCAGCACTTCACCAACAGCACCTCTATCTTTCAGAATTCGGTGGGAATTTGTTGCTGGATTCTTTTGCCAGCTTTGGGGTCCTCTCCAGAAGCACTCAGGTCAAATGTTCTGCCTCAAGCCACCCAAGCGCCACCCAGAGGCCACACGGCCTTTCTGTTCTCACCCGTCTTTAAACTGCAGCGGAAGTCCTCTGCTGGAGGCTAATGCACTCTGTGCACAGGTACCTCTGACTGGGGAATCAACACCGCTCCTAAAGCCAGTGGGGGCTGGACCTGATGATCTTGGACGTCACAAAGAACCCGCTTAGTAACAGTTGCCGGGACTCCTCCCAAACGGCTGCCTCCCCAACACACCTTCCAGGCCAGATTCCACTCTTTTAAAAGCATTCAGTCTGCCCATTACTTCTAAAAGCGTCCTCCACGATACAGGCAAAGCACAATTTCACAGAAACTACACCCAATGCTTAGCATTTTGTGTTGGCTTCTCCACAGGGAAGCCCACGCAGCCCTTGCTATGGGCAGTAGTGGAGTGCCCACTACAAGGTAGCTTATACAGAGAAATTTCAAAGCAACCAGCTAAGCCAAGTGCCCGATACCCACATCGATTCCCACAGAACAGGCATGTACAACACTCTGGAGCAGAGACTGCAGAAAGCAAAGGCTTCCAATATTCTCTGCACACGAGACAAGAACCAGACTTGCATTTTCAAGGAGACAGATTGGCGAGGCTTAAATCACAACACGCTGATACCACTGTAAGAACGGCGAGAAAAGAGGCAGCACCGACACCAAGCAGGTATCTGTAGAACAGCATCAAGACCTACTCCCTAGATGTACTGTGCACAGCAATGAGAGCTTGAGAAGCAGCTCCTCAAAACAAAAGCTGCACTAACTAGACATAAACAGAAAGCAAGGAGTAGTGGGTTTCAGTCGGAAGGTTTGTGCCTGAGGCTTGGCTTGCTGAGAGCAAGTAGCAGCAGCACCCAGAGAAGAACAGCAAATATTAGTGGAAAAGGCACTTTCTATTCACCTGCACTAGGAAGGAGCTGCAGAGGTTCCAGAACAAGCAGGAAGGTAACTGCTATGCACTGAACCAGCTTGCTGAGCGAAGTTACACAACCTACTTGAGACTGATGAGAGAGGCCTGTTTCACTTGGATCTCTATTCCAGTAGCACCAACGAGCCCTTGCCCAAATTACACCAGGGGCTGCTCTCAGAGACAGAAAGGCTTCCCCTGAAGCCTGCAGGCTGCCTCCCTGCCTCGGCTTTGGCAGCCCTTCCTTTAAAAAACAAAGCCAAGACAGATTAAGTCACCTTCCTATGGTCACGTCACGCTGAAGGAAACCCATGAATGGCAAATAGGCGCTCCAACTCGAGAGAGAGGCGCCCATCCTCTCCCCAGGCAAACAGAACACTACACTCCAACTTGGAATACTTTAGGGACGTGATGTGCAGATTTCTTCCCTGCACCCCCAACACCAAAATATTTTCCTTAACTCTGCATTTCAATAAGAAACGGAATACAAGTCCAAGCTAGTAACAAGCAAGGCCCTAAGGCTTATGGAGACACACACTCCAGTCCTCATTCCGTATTCCCAACTCCCAGATTCATCCCTATGCAAAGCTAATGTCCCCACCACAAGAGGCACACGCTTTTAGATCACGAGCTTTTGCCAGGAACTGCTGCTATTTCTACACAGGAGTCAAAAATCAGCCACAGCACATGCTAAAAGTTTCTCATCCTCATTGCCAGGTGGCAGCAGAGGTCAAAGGCAACCAGGAGCTCTTCGGGTCTGCCAGCAGTGATTTGCCTTGCTGCAGGCTTTTAAATGATCTGCCATGAAATAAATACTCAGCTCTGCCAGCAGTAAGGTACAGGACCCACCAATTCAGGGTCAGCTTCCAGCCAGGAGCAGCAAAGTGAAACAGAACCCATGTAGTGGACAATGAAAACCCACAGTAACACAGTTTAAGACAATCATCTACAGAAGCAGCCAGTGACAGGCAAACTCCTCATCACCTTCAGCAAGCCCTACGAGAAGCAAACTCAACGGCCTTCATTTCCAGGAAATATTAAGCACCTGCTGAATAAAACAGCTTCTTCCAAGTGTCTGAAAGAAGCTGCCTGAAGTTAATCATCGCTTCATGAAGTTTAACCAGCCATCTGCAGGAAGAGCACTGTAGTTAGAAATCAGGATTTAAAAAAGCCAGTCATCAGAGCTGAAACATGACACAATTAAAGGAATTAATCGTTTTAACTTTTGTTATTGCTTCTAAATGTTGCTACGGACACCTCATCTTATTACAGTCTCCCTGGACACTGGAAATACGTTAAATAACTGACATCAGGTAAGGGCACATGAAAGACGAGAGCCACGGATAAGTGCAGGTTGTTGCTTTGAAAGCATTATGCTCTTCAGCTGAACCAGCACCCTCCACTGCTGCACAAGTATGCATGGACATATGCGTGGACTGAGAGTCAGGCTTCTTTGGCCTGGAGAAGGCTCCTGGGAGACCTTACTGCAGCCTTGAAGTACCTTGCCAACAAGAAATCTGGAGAGGGGCTGGAACGGAAGTGGAGATCGCAGGGAGACAGCAGATGCGTCCATGCCACGACAATGATGGAACCATAATCACAGTGAGATGGAGCATCCTGCACGGTCACAGCAACAAAGAAACAAAACCAAACCCCAAACCAGACGCATCTGATTGGCAACTGGAAAAGGCTACAGAAAGGTAATAAGCATTTAGCCCTTCTGTTACACAGGAATCAGACGAGTGGAAGAAAGAGTGCACCTCTTCACTGCAGAGCAAGAACAGTGCCAGAGAGGTCAAGCTGCTAACAAAAGTCCATGTCTTTCTATGGGTCTCTCCCACGAGAGAGCTAGGGCCTCAGAAGTAGCTTTTTCTCCCCATTTTCCATAACGGGGGGTTCCAGGCACATACAGCCTGAGGCTGGGCTCTTCAGCAGGGGACAGGGTAAGTTCCTTGGTGTTCCTGGGCAACCCCATCCTGGGTGTCTTGCTGAAGGGCAAAACCTGAGTAAGCAGCAAGCACAGACCATGAGCCCCCACTCCAGACGCTTCAGACGCATCACTGGGAATACAACAGCCCAGTTCACACAAAGCAAAGGCAACTAAGGGAGGAAAATCACAAACACATGGGGAGCAGAGCAGCACAGAGCACTACAGGAGCTCAAGAAGAGCCCTCAAAGGCGTGTGTCTGCACGGACAGCACCACAGGTCCCCAGCCTGACTGAGACCTGTGCAAGAGCCAGGCTTTGGTGCAAGATGATTTATCCTCCAGTTTGCCACACTCTGCGCCTGGTAACACAAGCTCACATCCAAGCAGACGTACACAGTGCTCACTGCCATTGAGCGCTGAGAACAGCTTTGAACTACTTCTGTTGGCTCTCAATAAACAAAGTGAGATTACAGTAGTGATGTACAGCATCCTTCACCTACCTAAAGGCTCCTAAAAGCACAGGGTTTGCCTGTGTCAGAGTAAGGCCATGCTTTCAGTTTGTGATCTGCCTCAAATACAAATGGGCCTAGAAATATAAAAAGAAGGTTTGAATTTATTGTAATTAAACAAAAGAAGAACACCTTCACGCACTATCTTTGCAGCATCTCAACAGGAATTTCCTTTCCTGGCTCACTGGTACTTGTCTGGCCGTTGCCTCTTTGCACAGAGCACACGGGG
Organism: Neopsephotus bourkii; assembly: GCF_033783945.1. Classification (NCBI taxonomy): domain Eukaryota; kingdom Metazoa; phylum Chordata; class Aves; order Psittaciformes; family Psittacidae; genus Neopsephotus; species Neopsephotus bourkii. The sequence goes on from NW_026902124.1 coordinate 83,632, forward strand.
CTGTGCTTTTCAGTACCCACAGGTCCATTTCTCAGCGTGAGTACCATTTGCTCACTTCAGTTTGGTTGGGGGTGGGAAAGATACTATCTGACTGAAGAAGCAATCTTGGTTCTGTGCTCTGTGGTACCTGTGTGCAGAAAGGCACAGCCATCAGAGGAAAACTCAAGCAAATCAGGGGTCCGCCTCTGCAAGGGACAAGTAACACTAAGGGGCACAAAATTACAAGATGGGATATAGAAATCTTTAGAAGTACCTTTAAGTAGTGTTAAGTTTGATGGCTTTGTAACAGTAGCAATGGAAAATTACTGAGGTGCAGGATACATAGAGAAAAATAGAGAGAGAGAGTACAGCTAGAGAACATACTGAGAATTCTCACAAGATAAATCGTTATAGTTGACATAGCTTTAAGAAAAAAACAGCCTAGAAGAACAGGACACAGGGATAAGGGGGATCTGGGAACTGCAGGTGTCCAGGATGGGCTACAGTTGAACTAACTGATAAGTAGGAGGATAGGAGGATTATTATGTCTCTGGTGCTAACGAACCAATTAAACTGGTATGAGCATCTACTGCGCGTGCTTCAAAGGCTGCCAGAAGTGATGAAGATCGTTGGAAGAAGTAAACGACCCTCAGAGACCACCACCACAATTTTCTCCGAATCACAACTCAATCCCAAAACACCCCAAAACAACCAAAACAACTAAAAACCACCTTGTCCAGCTTCTCCTATGGGACACAGGGTCAGAGCCCAAAACCAGCAGATAAACAGCCCCCAAAAAACTAAAACTCACTAAAAACACCCGAAATCACCCCAAAACCAACCCAAATCCACCTTGTCCTGCTTCTCCTATGGGATACTGGTTAGAGTCACAAAACAGCATTAAACCACCTAAAACCACCCCAAAACCACCCCCAAACCACCTTGTTGTACTTCTCCTGTGGGATACAGGGTCAGGGCTCAAAACGACCCCAAAAACATCCTAAAACACCCCAAAACCACCTTGTCCTGCATCTCCTACAGGATAGAGCGTCAAAGCCCCAAAACAGCCCAAAACAAGACCAAAACCACCCCCAAAACACCCCAAAACCATCCCAAAACACATTGTCCTGCTTGTCCTATGGGATATAGGCTCAGAGAACCAAAACAGCACAAACCAGCCTCAAACAACCTCCAAAACACCCCCAAACCACCTTGTCTTGCTTCTCCTGAGGGATTCAGGTCAGAGCCACAAAACACCTCAAAACACCCCAGAACACCCCAAAACCATCGCAAAACCACCTTGTCCTACTTCTCCTATGGGATACAAGGTCAGAGGCCAAAATCACCCCCAAAACACCCCAAAACCATCCCTGTCCTGCATCTCCTATGGGATAGATGGTCAAAAACCCCAAACAGCCCCAAAACAGACAAAAAAAACCCCAAAAGTTCTTGAAGGTTAATCGTTTAGTACTGAAGTAGGCTTTCTCTTACATTGTCATGTAATTGATTTTCTTCAAGCTTAATCTATTAATTTGAAATGGTTTATCTTGCAGTTCTGAAGTAATTTCATGTCATTGTTTTTCCCTCCCTTTCCTCTCTAGATGCTGGAATTTATAGAGCGTTGCACATTGCACATGCAGGCTGCCATTCAAAATGTCCCTCCTGATCTACTCAGGAAGGTTGGCTCCCCAAAAGCTCTGGCCTACAGTCCGTCTTGGTTAGGTAACCTTGTGCAAGGGTAAGAACATATTCTTCAGTACTGAGGGGCTGAGCTACAAGGACTGCGTGGTGTGACCCCACCAGGGGACCGTGCTGGTTTGTTCTGCCAGAGGGTGACGCACCCGACAGGCTTCAGTGGTGTTTGCCAGACCCTGGTTGCCACCTCTCTTGGCCGTGTTTCCCCACGGCCGGGCTGGTGCCACAAGCAGCCCTTCATCAGCATCACGGACAGGCCTTACCTCAGAGCGTAAGGGAGGGAAAGGGAGGTGCTTTTGCTTTTCATCTTGGGAGTTGTCTGGAGGAAACAGTGGGAACTGACTTTGTCAGCTCCTACAATCATAGAGTCAACCGGGTTGGAAAAGACCTTGCAGATCAGGAAGTCCAACCGTTACCCCAGGACTGCAAAGTCCACCACTAAAACATGTCAATAAGGGCCTCGTCAATATGGCTTCCAGGGAATATGGAACAGGGAATGTGCACTCCCAGAATGGTAATTCCACCACTGCCCTAGCAATCCTGTTCGTATGTCTGACCACTCTCTGAGTGAAGACCTGAAGGGTTTGGGAAAAAAAAAACCCAAATATATATATATATATATATAATTTGAGCTATGGCACCTTGCAGCTTCATTAATTTTCATCCTTTTTCCTAGTTCTGTTGAGAAAAGAAGATGGCTCACACCGTCCATCTGTCCATGCCCTGCCCTACCCAGCTTGGCAGCATCATAGGTAACTCCCTGGAAGCTCAGCTGCACGAGTGTGTCAGGCAAGGAAACTCTGTGAGAGTAAAGAAGCTGCTGAAACAAGGTAAAAGTGAAGTTTATAGACAGGCACTGGCAGAAGAGTTTTACTTTGTGCTGTATGATGAGATTTGGGGTGAAAAATAGCATGCTGTACAGTGCAGTTTTCTGGATGGAATTTATTTACATGATACATAGTTGGCCTTTTGGGGAAATTGGCACTAATTGCTGAATTTAAAATGTAAATATGTTTTAATATATTTAAATACAGATTTAAACCATGTATTTTTTACAACACGTAAATAAGTATGAAAATAACTTGGGGAAAAAAATTAAGCTTCTAGTTGTAAGGTGCTCGTGAAGAAATTGGGTCCATATTATAAAGCTAGAACTCTTAAGAGTCAACTTTAGGAATAGTCTCTTTAAATAGGATTTTAACTTTAATTCTGATAGGAAAATACTTCCGGTGTGGTTTAGACGTTGGGATTTTTGACATACGGATTTTTAACTACACGGGAGCAGGGCCTTGTGTAACCGCTGCAGTTCTGTCCGGGTTTCACTCCCCCGCGGCCGCACCGGCAGATACTGCGGGAAAACGAGCTGCAAGCGGTACCCCCCCCCCCCGCAAAATCCGTTACGAGCGGTACCCCGCCCGCAAATTCCGTTACACGCGGTTCCCTCCGCGCCGCGCGGCTGCGCACCTGAAGGCCGCACCTGCGTGCCTGACAGCGCGCGTCTGATTGGTCGTCTCAGGCAGACGATGCAAATGAAGAACCAGGGCCCGATTCCCGCCACGCGCGGCAGTGCTGGGGGGGACTCGGTTCCGCGGAGGCAGGGCTACCAGGTCGGTGCCTGTTCCCGTTCCCGTTCCCGCGGGTGGTGGGTCGGTGTCGGGTGTCCATGTGCTAGAGGGCGGTGCGCGGCGGTGGGGCTGTGCGCGCGGTGGGGGTGCAGTTAAGACTATACTTTCAGGGATCATTTCTGTAGTTGGTCTCTAGAGGAGAGTGATCGCACCTGGACGGCGTCACAAACCACGAGGAGGAGCGAGGTGCTGTCTCCTCAGCGTGAGGCGGGCGGGCGGCGCTGCTTGCGCAGCGGCCTCCCGCCATCGATGACCGTTCCCGTCCCTTTTGGTGTCGGAAGGGGGAGAGCACGGGCTGAGTGGTTTGTGGCCCTTTTTTTTTAACCCCAGTTCTGAAAGCAGATGGTGGCGTGGCTTTGTGCATGGTTTGGGGTGAGGTCGTTGGGAGGTTGTGGTTTCCGAACGGTATCCATCTGGTTACTTCGGTGGAGTGGAGCTGGTAATTTGAGCGAAGTTGGTCAAAGTAACATAATATTCATCCAACTCTCAGTTACTGCCTTAGAAGGATCTATCATTTTATTAATACAGTCCTTCAGTGTTGTCTTTGCTCATCCCTGTTAATACAGTGTCTCTGCTATTTATACATTCAGTATTTGAAAACATTGGAGGAGCAGTGCTTGGTATGTATAGAACGTTACAGGGAACCACCTAGTCCAAACGCCCTGCAATGAGCAGGGATATCTTCGCTTAAATCAGGTTGCTCAGAGCCACATCCAGCCTGGAACTGAATGTGCCATTAGCGTTTTCACATTTTCAGTATTTCAGACGGAATATGGCCATTAGTGTCAGTGTTAATGAAACATTTCCTGTTATTTGGGTTGAGGGGGGTAACACTAGCACTTACCTCCTAATCTTTTGTTTCCTTGTAGGTGTTTTTGTTGATGCTGTAAATTCCATGGGCCAGACTTCTCTCTTCACTGCTGCATTGCTAGGTCTTGGTAAAATAGTGGATATACTGCTGGATTATGGCTCTGATGTTAATCAGTTAAGTATATTTTTTTTCTTAAATTAATCTCTAATGTTTTTGTGGTTTTAGTAATGTAGTAAACAATATTTACTGTATATAAATGAAGAATTGCTTAAGATGCATGTTGGTGTTTTAGCCGAAGATCCTCAGAGGTATGTAGGTGCATAATTTTCCTCATTTCATCGTGTATCTTATTATTTGGGAGTACAGAAACCTTCCAGGCGTGCAGCTGTTTTCCCAAGAAGCACAACTGACTGAGTGTAGGAGGGGTAGCTTGAAACATTTCTACTTTAATGTTCCCCAGTCGCTGTTACGATGGAAGCAGCCCAGTCCATGCAGCTGCATTCTCAGGAAATCAGTGGATTCTTAGCAGGTTGTTGAATGAAGGAGGTGATTTGAGAGTGCATGATAAGAATGGGAAAAAACCTCAGTGCTGGGCTATGTCAGCTGATACAGAAACCAGGGCTCAGGTATGTGTGTATAATATGTTTTGACTATGTGCTAGATATGTGCTCAGTCTTAAAGTGAAGAAACTCCAGCATTTTATGAAGCAATTCTTGATCTTTACGTGTTAGATAATTAAATATTTAAAATTACTTTTCCACATCAGTAATGGTATTTTGATGTCCTCGTGATTCAGATTTAACTAAGGTTTTGCTCAGGTGCAGGGGCATGTCTGCCCGTAATTTGTTAGAACCTTTATGTAAGTGTGCAGTGAGGAGAATGACAGGCTCTTGTTTTGCACCCCTGTACATGTAGTTTGTTGGCATGTATGCGCAGTTCAGGAGTAAACCTGAAATAATTTTCAAGTGTTTCTGAGTCTGTGCATGAACAGTGTCAGCAAATGTGTCAGTTTTACAAAGTGTGGTACTGAATTAAAACTCAAAAGTCTCCTCTTAGAAACCTGATATTACAAATGTCAGTAGGTGGATGTCTTGAAGGTTACTCGTTTAGTACTGAAGTAGGCTTTCTCTTACATCGTCATGTAATTGATTTTCTTCAAGCTTAATCTATTAATTTGAAATGGTTTATCTTGCAGTTCTGAAGTAATTTCATGTCATTGTTTTTCCCTCCCTTTCCTCTCTAGATGCTGGAATTTATAGAGCGTTGCACATTGCACATGCAGGCTGCCATTCAAAATGTCCCTCCTGATCTACTCAGGAAGGTTGGCTCCCCAAAAGCTCTGGCCTACAGTCCGTCTTGGTTAGGTAACCTTGTGCAAGGGTAAGAACATATTCTTCAGTACTGAGGGGCTGAGCTACAAGGACTCTTACTTCCATATTCTGTGATGTTAAAATGAACATGTTCTCGTTTCTTTTTGACAATATTCAATTTAAAACCAGTGTGTGTAAGGAATGATGGTCCTTTTTATTTCTATTGTGAGAGTTCCAAATAGAAACTTGATAGTTGTAAATATCTCTACATTAAGGGATACTCTTGTAAGTCATCAGTACTGGATTTTAGTAGTATTAAAATGAAGGTAACATGAAGTAATTTGTGTCTTGACCTTTTTAGGTCTTTTGGGTGTGTGCTTCCAACCTTTTCAAGAGCTTTGATGTCATATACGTTATAGGAAAAACACATATTTGTGAACAAAAAGCCATCCAAGATTCCTGTATGTGTATCACGGTCTGTCTTGCTTTAAACAAATACAGATCATAACAGTGTTCCTAAAAATTTTAATGATTCGCACAATAATTTAGACTTTCAGCATCTGCATCACACTTTTTGTGTGGACCACTCAAATGAACGATTTGAAATACATGGCTGTTGCAGAATTTCTACTTTTTTCTCTTGTATTTTACTCAAAGCCTTGGCATATCAGTTACTCTTTTTGCTTATTTTTTTTAATACTTAGAAGTGTTATCAGTCCTCTGGGCAGATTTCTAAAACGTGGAGCTAATGCAGCCAAGAACATTTACAGCTTTGGATTTGGGAAG
>NW_026902125.1:0-8817 GCF_033783945.1 Neopsephotus bourkii
CACCAGGTCATAATCTCCGGACTTAACACAGGTTTCTAGCTCCTCCTGCTTATTTCCCATGCTGCGCGCATTGGTGTACAGACATTTATGGGAGCGAGCTGAGCACACCGATTTCACCCTAGGATTATAGGAGGCCTCCCAGTCTTCATCAATTCTGGAGCGCTGTCCCACTGAGTCAAGCCCAGCTACAACCCCATCCCCCTTCGAATCTAATTTAAAGCTCTCCAAATGAGCCCTGCTAATTCGTGCCCCAGCATCCTTTTGCCTCTGTGTGATAAACCTTTCCCACATGCCAATATCCAGACTGGTGCCCTATAAAAACAGCCATTATCAAAGAATCCAAAGCCCTGCCTGCAGCACCAGCCTCGAAGGCAATCGTTTATGGACTGAATTTTCCCATTCAGTCCCACATCATCAATGGAAGATGGAAGGAGTGAGGAGAAGATCACTTGAGCCCCAGAGTCTTTCACCATCTGCCCCAAGGCCCTGTAGTCTTTCTTCATCCCCTTCAGACTGCGGGAAGCAGCTTCCCCCTCACCCATCTGGAAGACCAGCAGCAGGTAGTAGTCTGTTGGGTGCACCAGGTTGGGGAGCACCCTGGTGATATCCCTGATCTGGGCTCCAGGCAGACTACACACTTCCCTATGATGAGGGTCAACTCTGCATATCAGGCCCTCTGTTCCTTTCAGAATGGAATCACCTACTACAATGACCCTTCTTTCTTTCTTACCAGAGGCAGTCTTGAGGTGGGAAGTCGACCGCTTTTTCCTATGTGGCCTTCTAGGTGGGCCTTGCACCACATCCTCACCTACCTCTCCTTCAAGATCCAGGGCCTCAAACCTATTATGGAGGGTCACCTGGGGAAGCAGGGCAGGAAGGGAGGAGGGCTGCCCATGACGCCGAACCGGAACTTGCTTCCAACCCTCATCATCTTTTTGGTCCCCTACCTCTGGGCGACAGCTACATCCCCCCATCCAGTGCTGCAATAAATAATGCCTGCTTCTTAATGCTACATTGGTATTAAGTTTTATTCTCTAAATTTTCAGTGACAAGAAGAGGTATGTATTGGAAATACCAGAGTCACAGGAGTAGCTAGACTACCTTTTGAAATCTTTAGGAGACATTAGATGAAAAGATGTAGGCTTAAGGTTTGCCTTGAAGATCAAAACTGTGCTTATTGCTGGGGATGATAAGCCATAGTTGCTTACCTTCATATTGCATACTATTAAGAGTTGATTTGTGATGTTGTATCAGAACTAGTCAGTGAAACAGTATCTGACCCATGTAAGGCAGTGATAAACAACATCTTGTAGAGAATGAAATTGTAAGGGTAGTAACTGACCTCTCAGCTATTCACATTCAGAGACGGGATAATAAATTAGTCCTGTTGCTATTGAGACAAGGGAGGGACACAAAATCCCAAAACGGAATATATAAACCTTTAGAATCAGTTTTAAATAATGTTAATTTTGATAGCTTTGTAACAGTAGCTATGGAAAATTACTGAGGTGCATGATACATAGAAAAAAATAAAGTACAGCTAGAGAACATACTGAGAATTCTTGTACAGGATAAATTGTTATAGTTGACATAGTTTTAAAAAAAAACAACAGTCGAGAAGAACAGGATGCAGAGATAAGGAGTGTCTGGGAATGGCAGGTGTCCAGGATGGGCTATGGTTAAACTAACTGATAAGTAGGAGGACAGGAGGATTATTATGTCTGTGGTGCTAACGAACCAATTAAGCTGGTATAAGCATCTACTGTGCGTGCTTCAAAGGCTGCCAGAAGTGATGAAGATTGTTGGAAGAAGTAAATGACCCTCAGAGACCACCACCATATTTTTGTATGCTTGCAGGGAACTTCCTGGAAGATAATGTAATCCATATGTAACCTCATGAATATGTATGTATGCCCAGTGACTATATAAGGGCGGCTTGTGCAGCAATACAGAGACACATGTTAAGGAGGAGCTATCCCCCATGTCCCCTAGCACTGCAATAAAGAATACCTGCTTGTCAACTGTAAAACTTTGTTGGCAAGTTTGTTCCTGGAGTTTTCTCCGAATCACTATAATTTACATATCCATCTGCACTGGAATGGCTGATGCTTCCCTGAAGGGAGAATTTTGCATAAGTGAGCAGGATGAGGCAACATATACAAAAGCAGCTAGTGAAATAAATTTGATGCTTCAGATCAGAACATTATTACTGCTTCTTAGTGCACAAGCTGCAGCATTGAGCTAGTCACACAGTAACCCTTACACATTTAATAGCTGGCACATAGAGAATGTTGAATTAGAAAGAAAAACCAAAACCAAAAGCACATATTTCACAGCTAACAATCCCAATCTGGCTCTTACCATATAGACTCCACTCATTAGAACACTTTGATTTACTTACAATTTTACCCATTCAGGAGATTAACTCTGGCAAGGCACTTCAGAAAGACATTTTTACTTTCTGCCCATAATATATTCATTGTCAATATTCTAAACAGTAGGCCTTAAGTGACCAGACACAGCTCAGCTAGTGCTTCCATCCACATAACATGCCTACAGGCCCAAGAGCCCATTTCAGCTCAGCCCTGAGCCCTTTCAGTAGCTATGCCGTACACGTATGCGCCTGTGTCATAGGTAGCTTGACTCTCCAATGTGATCTGTGGCCCCATCTCTTCCTGCTGCTGACTGGGACTCCCAGACTAGAGCCTCACTTGTTAACTTGTTTCATCTAGGACTGTTGAAGAATCATGACCTTCACGCACCCAAGTCAGGTACTGCAGGACTAGCTCTTGCCCAGCAAAGGGGCAGCCTGTGCAGTAGCTGCCCAGGCCTTCAGAGTTGCTACCCTCTCCTAAACACACAGAGCAATCCCACTCTTACTGCTCCTTGACATGGAGCTCAAAACAGAAACAGCTTTCCAGGCTTCAGCTGAAATAGGGCTCCTGGACCAACTGGCAAGGGGGGGTGAGGCCCCAGGTGATGCTGCTCAGAGCAATAAAGGCCTATCAGTGCAGCCAGTACTCTTGGCTAGAGGTTCCATGTATAATATCTTCATTGTGTAGTTAATGTCTTCCCCACTAACACTAAATGCCATGTTTTAAAATAAAATGCAAAACCACTAACTAACTGATTTGCAGTTACAGCCTGGGGGCAATGATCTTCCTTAAAAATAAATATTATAATGACCAAGATATTCAGTTTTGGAAAGCAAGAAAACATTAAACATTAAAAACGTTAAACATTGCCACTGACTTCTTGTCGTTGAAATCAGAAAATATTTACAATGTGCATTAATCTTAATGATTACATGTAAAATCAGATTATCATATAAACCCCAAAGTGAGCAAAAGCAATTTAAATTATGGCCCTGTTCTAGTTATGAGAGTGAAGATCTGTAAGCACATTACTGCCCCTTTGGAGATTGCTCCCTAAAGAAAAAGAAATCCATGCTATGAAATATGTAAAGCTCAGTGCATTACTGACTGTTAAATTACTTAAGTCTTCAGCCAGAGCTAACAATTCACAAAAGCTTACCAAATGCAGTGATTTCCAAAAGATAACTTCTACAAAAATACTGCAAAAAAAAACCCCAAACAACCCGCAACCGAACAACCCTGCAAACACATTACTGCAGAAACCTTTTGCAGCACAAATGTAATTACAGAATTATTTTGACACTGACAAAAGACAGGTAACTACAGAGTATGGTACTAGATCTCCCAAGCCTATTAACTCCTTCCTAAAGCCAAAAATGATCTTACTCAGAACCAAGCTGAAATGGTTTTATTTTGGTTTTGTTTGTTAAGCTTCAGTCACAGAATTTTCTACTTGGCCCATCTCATTTTCCAAAGCTGTCTGTTTTCAAAGTGCCTATTCGAGTTTAATCTGGAGAACTTAAATTTGGCACAAGACTAAATAACATGGAATCTCCTTGTCTCGATCTATCAGGCCAAACAACAAACAAAACAATACAATGCAATGAAAACACTTAAAAGCGGTGAGCCATATGCTACCGTACTACCAAAAAAAAATCAGTTTTTCTACTTTTAAACAGAACTGAAATAACATATCAGTATTTTGTTGTATAAAGACACACTAGAAAAAATCCTACAAGTGACAAAGCACTTCAGACACAGCTTGTACATACTAATGGTCCTTTTACTTGGGTCATGGAACTCCAAGGAAAATGTCTGCCCAAAATCTGGGACTCTGATATCCACCCCATCTGGTGGTTCTGTAATCTTACTTGTTTGATTATATACCAGCCTGGGAGAAAATGAGAGAGAAAAAACATGAAACTTGTCATATTACTACATGACAACTCTCAGCTACATTGGGTCTTACATTCTGAGTCCAGTAACAAGAACTTTAAGTGCTATTACCAAGAAGAAAAAAAAGAAAAACCACAAACAGGCAGACATGATAAGAGTACTCTAATGGCTTAGATATTATTCAATGCAGTTATTTCAATTAGTTTAATGCTTTACATGAAGAATCTGAGACTTCTCTACAAAACTGAGTATGCAGGATTATGACTGACCTTCAGAATATAAGCTACTTCATACAGTTCTATACTATTTCATTTTGCATCAGGCCACATAATGGAGAAAAATTGTCAGAAACAGAATAATATGGCAGAAGATAAAATAGATGTAAAATCAGATATCAGAAAAAATTTCCTAGATCAAAATAATTCATTGCTGTTTAACTAGAACACCTATACCAGCATAACAGAGTACTTGATATTTCTTGACTAGTAACAGTTGGTACCTCAGAAAACATAGAGGCATGGAGCGTTTTGTGGATACTTTTCAAATCAATTTGAGATATGGAGAATCTAGAGAATGGGGTCAGGATGGGTATTATTATTATTGTTGGGATTTTGTTCAGTTTTAATACCATATCAATACAATTGCAATTTCTGAATGCAAGCTTTTACCCTTGGAGTCTTAGAACCTGAACTGATACTTGAACCTTCACGCACCAAGTCTCTAATCTGTAAGGCTCATAGCAAGATTTAAAGCAGAGGTGCAACTACTCAGTACATTCACATAAAAGAGCAACGTGCCAATAACATTTTTTTAAATTCCACAAGCTAAGTATTTCTTGTTTTCATAGAGTATTTGTATGATCTTTACAGGAACCTTAGCGAAGCAGATTGAATAATGAACTGGAGCACCTCCTATATGAAGATAGGCTGAGAAAGTTGGGGCTGTTCATCCTGGAGAAGGCTGCGTGGAGACATAGCAGCCTTTCAGTATGTGAAGGGGGCCTATAGGAATGCTGCGGAGGGACTCTTCATTAGGGGCTGTAGTGATAGGACAAGGGGTAATGGGTTAAAACTTAAACAGGGGAAGTTTAGATTGGATATAAGGAGAAAATTCTTTACTGTTAGGGTGGTGAAGCACTGGAATAGGTTGCCCAGGGAGGCTGTGAATGCTCCATCCCTGGCAGTGTTCAAGGCCAGGTTGGACGAGGCCTTGGGTGATATGGTTTAGTGCGAGGTGTCCCTGCCCATGGCAGGGGGGTTGGAACTAGATGATCTTAAGGTCCTTTCCGACCCTAACTATTCTATGATTCTATGATTCTATGAAATAGAATGGAAGCTTTAAGTTAGCCAATTTTTTAAAACCAAAATAATTCTGGAGACACTTCCAGGCTGCCTTTAAAGGACCCCATGTGTCACAGCTTCCCATGAGACTGTACTCTAATGGCATACTGCCAGCAGAAGTGCAAGCTCCATTCCCCCTTCCTGTCCCTCTGAGCTGCCCAAAGCACCTCCTTCCCCCTTGCCTCATCAAAACATAAGTACTTATCAAAAGAGCAGAAAACATTCTGCTTTAGATAGACCTGTAGAGGTGTGTGTCAGGGACAATAGAAAATGGTCTGTGGTGAAACACACAAAGACAGAAAAGTACTGTTTGTCCAGATTTAGTTCCTACCCAGAAAGTTACACTTTAGAACTCCCCAGAAAAGTCTCGACCCTTGGAGACCTTTCTAGATATTGCTAGCCACTTCTTCCGATATAGGCTGCCCCCCTGAGTCAGAATGAATGTGCATTTTTGTCAGTATAAATGCCTGAGCCTCATGCAATTGGAGGAGGCAGAACCTCATACCACCCAGGTCAACATTGCCTCCATGGTGATGCCCACTAAGGTTGAGCCTGCCACCTCGTACTGCAGTGATGTTTCTCGGAGCTGGTTTCCTGATCGTCCTCACAGGGTTCTTGGTGTTGATAAGATAACCAAACATCAGAAGTATCCTTTACTGTATCTGTTAATATCTCTATATTTTCCTATATTAATAAACTAGTTGTGAGTTCTCTATTTGTGTCTCGTTTCTCTCAATCCAGAATCTTTGAACTCAGTAACATAAAAGGCAAGGAGGATGGTGTTAGCATAGGAACGAACACATAACCACTGGAATGGTTATATGAGGTGCTTTATTGCAGCGCTGGGAAACCAGGGGTACACACCCAAATCTGGTTTCAACCTTGTCACATCGCATTTGCAATTTATACACATTTAGCACGGGTTACAACATTAGCTAATGCATATGCATTAAGGATTGCCACATCATAAACATTACGACATCAGTCTCTTCTATGCTTGCGCAGCCCCCTCTGATGGTCATCCGGTGGTCATTCCGATGAAGTAAGGAGTCTTCCTCAGATGAAGTAAGAAGTCTTCCTCAGGTTGTCCTTTTCACCTTTTCCTTACTTGGACATATCCCAACCCTTGTGTGGATGCTAGCATTTTCTTATCTTCCTTTGACTGCTTCTGGTATGCTCTTCTGGCTACCTCATGCATAGGTTCTACTTGGGTATATTCTCCAGTACATACTTTTCTAAATCCACCCATACACCTTTCACCATATATGGTTATACTAGGTTTTTGCTACTAAGACTACCATTGCAACACTGGTTACAGAGTAGCTGTAATACAAAACTGCAAAGTTACAACATTTTCTAACATACAAAATCTCACTATTGATTTATAAATTTCTCAAACATAATCATTTCTACTATTTTATACAATTGTTTTATCATAAAAACTTCGCCCTTTTCCAACAATGGGATTCCGGGTCTGAGAGAGCGTGAGAGAAATAGTTGGGTATAACAAGAATTAGTGGGGACGGGTAGCGGAGTACACTACCAAGATATGCCACATATTACTATGAATTACGGGTGCACAGCTACCAGATTGCGCCGCATTCTGTATGTGGGGCCATGTAGTGGGGGTGTGCAGATATCAGATTGCGTCAACAAGCTGCAACAAGAGATGATGTTCTGTGTTTTTTTCAATGTCAGGCTCGCGTAGAAGTTTTTAACTGGTAGTAGATTAATGTTCCGGGCAAGAAAGGGTTAAAGCAGAAGTGTGGTTGCAGGCAGGCATTTGTAGCTGCTTTGGAGTAGGCAGGCATATGTAAGCTGATGCAGAGCAGGGTGAGCGACTCAAGAAAAAAAAAAGGGGGGGGAATAAAAGGGTAAAAAGGCGGTAAGGCCCCTTTAGTTATTTGATAGGGTTGGTTAACCATGCTCAAGAGGAAGCTGCCCTCCAATTCGACTCCCAGTGCTCCACTGGTGGAACGGCCAGGATGGACACTGGAGCCATGGAGTACTTTGTGGGCTAGGTGGGAAACCTGAACTCAGGTGGGGCCGGAGCCATGGAGTGAAAAAAAAACAACAAACCTCTTCACCTATTGAAGTATTGGGGGCAGTTTGTAGAGACACCACAAACAAAGCCTAAAGAGCCTCTCAACCCAGAATCCTCTAACTCTGGAACAAGGTGTCTGTAGTTGCTCAAACCAACACTGGGTAGGTAGTAAGAGAGGAAGTAGAAGGAACTAAGAGAACCTCTGCTTTTCATCAGTGATGATCAGCTACCTCAGATGCAACTGCATCTTCTGATGCATCCTGTTACTCCACCTAGCAGAATTGCCAGTAATTTTTCTCACTAGTCAGAAAAAGAAGTTTAAGGCAGCCATTCTGTATGAAGCATGTCAGTCTAAGGAAAGAAGATACCTGCAAAGAGCAACATTTCTGGTCTTACCTGATATTGTCAATCCAGCAGTCAATGATGACAGGCAGAATCAATTCTAAATTCAGCCAGAGTGTAAAATAACTGTCTTCTTAGAGCAGAGATAGTGCACTATTGATGGCTTATCTAACATTGCTTCCAACTGATTGCCCAAGTCTCCCAGTACTGAAAGATACAAAAAGGAGGCACTTAAAGTATCACAGTATCACAGTATCACAGTAGGTTAGAGATTGGAAGGGACCTCAAAAGATCATCTAGTCCAATCCCCCTGCCGGAGCAGGAACACCTAGATAAGGTTACACAGGAACGTGTCCAGGCGGGTCTTGAATGTCTCCAAAGAAGGAGATTCCACAACCTCCCTGGGCAGCCTGTTCCAGTGTTCCGTCACCCTCACTGAGAAGAAGTTTCTTCTCAGGTTTAAGTGGAACCTCTTGTGCTCCAATTTGTACCCATTACCCCTTGTCCTTTCATTGTTTGCCACTGAGAAGAGCCTGGCTCCATCCTCGTGACACTCCCCCTTTATATATTTATATACACTAATAAGGTCACCCCTCAATCTCCTCTTCTCCAAACTATAGAGACCCAGCTCCCTCAGTCTTTCCTCATAAGGGAGATGCTCCACTCCCTTAATCATCTTAGTTGCCCTGCGCTGGACTCTCTCCAGCAGGTCCCTGTCCTTTTTAAACTGAGGGGCCCAGAACTGGACACAATATTCCAGATGAGGTCTCACCAGGGCAGAGTAGAGGGGAAGGAGGACCTCTCTCGACCTACTAACCAC